>NC_048299.1:237209547-237421360 GCF_013100865.1 Trachemys scripta elegans
AGGTAGGGGGTACGGTCCTGGGGGGCATTTGTGGGGGGGGGTCTTAGGAGGGGGCAGTCAGGGGACAAGAGGCAGGGAGGCTTAGGTAGGGGGTGGAGTCCTGGGGGGCAGTTAGGGGCAGGGGTCCCAGGAGGAGGCAGTCAGGGGACAAGGAGCGGGGGGAGGGTTGGGAGTTCCGAGGGGGGGAAGTAGGAGGGGCAGGGGCGGGGCCAGGGCAGGATGGGGCGGGGCTCCTCCCGTCCTCTTTTTTGCTTGCTGAAATATGGTAACCCTAGAACACCTGGACTCTGCAGCTGAAGCACTCCTGGTAATCCACCTCCATGAGAAGCATAACGCTTGTTGTGCCTCGGCTGAAACCCCCCAGCGCCAGTGTGAACGAGCTGTTGCATTACTGCGCTTTGATCGGCCTCCGGAAATGTCCCATAATCACCTTAAGTGGCCACTCTTGTCATTGTTTTGGAATTGGCTGTAGGAATACGGCTATGCCCTTTCAAAGCTCCGTTTCTGACAGCCAGCATGCTTATCTGCTCTGGGACAAAGCAAGCCATTAGTGTGGAATACTGCTTGCTGTGAGTGTGTGAGGGGGTGGGAGGGAGAGGTGTCTGAACTTACAAGACAGCATGCTGACACACTCTCAGCATCCCAAAAACCTACTCTCTCTCCCCCCACATACACACAAAACATTCCCTGTCACACTCTAACCCCCCCTCCCCCGCATTTGAAAAGCACGTTCAAGCAGCCACTTGAACGCTGGGATAGCTGCCACAATGCACTGCACTTTGTGGTGTTGCAAGAGCTGCTAATGTGGCCATGCCAGTGCGCTTCCAGCTGAGAGTGTAAATACTCAGCAGCGTTTTCCCTGCTGTGGTCTCTGAAGGCTGGTTTAACTCCCAGCGCTCTACATCTGAAAGTGTAGCCATGCCCATACTATTGAAGGATATTGTGTTAAGTGTGGTATAAGAATCAATATAGAATAGAATAGAACAGAATAGAAAAGTGAGAGATTAATTTATTTCTCAGTGCTGACAAAGGAACCTGACAGAGCTATCCACCACACCCTGCCCCCAGCTTGCACCAGATTTTGGGAGAGAACCAGTGTCTGGAATAGATAGGAACAGGAGAGCACAAGGACTACAGTATGCCCGGCTCTGTATACAGGCACAAAAGGGTAGGAGGCTCCTTGCATCCCCATCAGAAAAGCCAAAAGGAAGCATGTATCCAGGAATAAGCTCCCACTATGATTAGTCCTAATATTCACGTACTAGCTCCATTCTCTGTAAAGCACCTAATGCAGAGAGCTCCTCCCTACTCTTGTATGTCAGTGGAGCTACTTTGCATTAACATTAGCATCATGGCCCACAGTAAGTTTTTGTGGGACTGGGCCTTTTATATATCTTTCTTACCATGAAAAGGAACAGTTTTGTAAGGCACATCTTTCATTCTGGGCTGTCAGTATTCACAATTGAGAATGAGGCAGACAGTAATAGATATTCCCTTTAAACTCCACTTTAGTTGACAAGCAGTTGATGTAATAAAATGTTTGAGAAAATCAGAGTTTATGAAAACATATTAATTCATCACAAGATGTTTGTGAAATCAACAAAGGGAACAAATGTTTCAAAGCTAAAGTACATGGATATAAAAATGGAGTGCAAACTGCACTGATGGACCCCATTTCAGCAAAGTACTTAAACATGTGCAGAGCTTTAAGCCTTTCCTTAAATCCTCTGGAGACAAAAAGTTAAACACTTGCTTCAGTACTTTCCTGAATCGGGGCTATAACAACCCACAACTGAGTGGAAGATGTGAGTCCAATAAGTTCACCTGCAAAATTCATATTCACCTTAGAAACAGAAAGAATTCAAATCATCCTGCCAAAATGAGAGCTGTGAATTTTGAATTAACAATGATCTACCATGCAATATTAGAATTGCTACTGTTATAATAGGAGGCCTAGGAATACTAAAATCCAACATTTGACAAATATTGACTATTTTACTTTGGCATTCATCAACTCGCCCCCTCTCATGGAGCCAAAGTGGCCACTCCAATCAAGTAGAAGTTCTCCCTCCACAATGAGAGTGAGGAAGAGAAAGAACTCCAACAAGGTTCCCCGGACACTGAGCCCCCAGTCCACAAGGGTCTGAAAGAGAAATATGAGATTTGCACTTGTAAATGTGATCACCTGTGCAAAGTGTCAGACTCCATCAAATGCACACAGAGATGTCAGTGGTCAAATAGGGCATGCTCAGATACCTGCACTGAAGAAGTTGTACTTTTGCTAGTGGGAGCTGGACTAATGCTTTTAAAAAGTGTTTCCTTTATGTGCACACAACTATTTGAAAAGCTAAGTTGACAGTTAATTATTATATTATTACTAATTATACACTATCAACAACAATAATTGCAAACAATATTTCTGGACGAAGCTAAGTATTGAGGAACAATTTACGAACAGCCCCCAAATTATCTAGACTTTCCCCCTCACCCAGAATGCAGATGAAACCATGGAACTGCAAACACCACATGAATGGAAACAAGCAATTGCCAACTCTGCACTCAAATTCCGCACAACAGAAAATATATATATATTTTTTTATAAAAACCTAGGTATCTTCCTAACATGTTTTGCAGATTATTGCAAGGCACCACATTTTTCATCACAACTGGCAGTTTGTGCTCAGGGAAGACCTGAAGGCCAACAGTTTTTGCATTAGGATAACTATTTAAGTGGGAGGGTGCCATTTCTATCAGAACAGCTATTCTCGTACAGCCCCTTGTGTGGACAAAGTTATATCAGTATAAAAGTGACTTATACTGGTACTGTATAGCTTATTTCCCTTCCTAAACAGGAATAGCTATACTGGTATAAAGCACTTTAATACCTATATAACTGTGCCCATACTAGGAAGATTGTACCACTTTAACAATATTAGTAAAGTACAGCTTTAGTGTAGAGAAGCCTTTCTAGAAGTTAAGTCCTGCAAGCAGAATAGTTTCAGATATATCTGACAAAGCAGAAAATGAAAAAAAAAAAACCCAGAACACAGCTACACATACTACCTCTGGCTTGTGAATTGATGACTTCAGTTTCCTATTCAAGGATGCAAATCCATTAACCTTCATCTCATCAATTATGCTAATTACCATCTAAATATATATGGAAAAAAGCAAAGAATACAAAATAGCTGTAAAGAGGAGTTGTACAACTGAATATAAACTAGCAGCTGGAAACAAGGAGAGTCATCATCAGATGTCCAGTCAGCTCTCCGTGGACTACTGTCAAGTGCTCTTCACATCACCAGTGTGATCCATGAACCAGAGCTTGGGAACTTCTGCCGTAATATCCCTTTATCATTTCTATTCTTTACACTATTTAGCTTTAAGGAATTTCAAGCCAAACCTTTACAAATGCATATTTTAGTGATCAATATTCTTTCAGTTAGTCTACATTTATCTATTTCAGGTTTAATCATGATGAGTAACAGATCTGTGGATTAATTTAAGCTTTAATGCCTTTGTTTCGGAAACAGCTAATACGAAATTTATCATAATGGCAATGATCAGTAAATAGCATGCTAGAAAGTGCATTGCCACAAGTATTTTCAATCTAGGCCACCACAACTGAACATTGAGCGGTTCAGTGGCACAGAATGTGGCCTAAACTTTGTTTCTGTTCTAAATACCAGTAACATAAATTTACATTTTGTGTGTCAATCCTTGAATTGGCCCCGCAGCAACTTTTGCCTCACGTGCTCATCCTCCTCTAGGAATAATTCCACAGTCTTTACAGAAGCTTAAACGAGATATGAGAATAATTCTATGCTTCTTTTTCTCAATTTTATTTATGCAAATATTCAACTCAATCTGATGGAAAATTCCAGAAGAGGATTAAGCTAATCAGTGTTTAAAGGAGACAAGGCCCACTGCACATAAAAACAAGAATTCTAAGTGCCCCTTTTTGAGTCATGATTTATAATAGAAACTTTTTCTCCCGCATTCCAACTGCACTGTGTTTTTAAAGGCTAGCTTGACTAATATGCAATGTATTTCTTAAATAACCTTGTTTTTAATTGCCTAAAACTAAAGAGACTACATTACATACTCTTAAATTATGGATTGCAGTCTTCTGCTTCAGCAAAGCTATGAGATCATGCAGTTGGTTAAATGTTAATTAGCGTATTTTCTTTCAATTCACTCTTAAATTTAAGGACATAGGGCCAAATCCCATAGAAGTCAATCAGGGCAAAACTATCTTCTTGTATACACCGGTGCAAGTGGCAGATGTAACAGTATTACATTCTTATGAAATAAAAGTAGTATCTGAGTAGGAACTGACGTTTTTAAATGCTGACTTATAGAAATGCTCTTAGTTTCAGAAAGAGTATACATGATGAGAAAACATTCACCAATGTTCTCTACAATTAGATATTTATTTTTTTAACTATTATGTTGAGCAGAAATTTCTCTTTATCTTACAGGTAACTTGGGTGTTTTTGAAAAGGAATGTGTCATCCATTATGTCTGCTTTAGAAGAAGTAAAAAAGTAATTGAATCCAATAGTAACTGTTCATTAAACTTTAATTTAAAACTAACGATGTGCAAACCTCATATGTTTCTTTTATTACTATACTTTGTTCTTGTTCCAAACATTTGGGTTGAAAATAACAACAGAAGAGAACAAAGGGGAAAAAGTAGAAAAAATTGTAAATTCAATACTAAATTATACTTTTTAACTGTCTGCAAATCACTTTTTAATTATTGGTATATTACATAAGAACGGCCATACTGGGTCAGACCAAAAGTCCATCTAGCCCAGTATCCTGTCTTCCGACAGTGGTCAATGCCAGGGAATTAACAGAACAGTTAATCATCAAGTGATCCATCCCCTGTTGCCCATTTCCAGCTTCTGGCAAACAGAGGCTAGGGACACCATTCCTGCCCAGCCTGGACCTATCCTCTATGAACTTATCTAGTTTTTTTTTTAACCCTGTTATAGACTTGGCCATCACAACATCCTCTGGTAAGGAGTTCCACAGGTTGACTGTGCATTGTGTGAAAAATATTAGTATGATTAGTATTTTAAGGCTATCAGAATTTCTGATGCCACACACCTGACTTCCAAAAACATGTGAGCCAGTTAGCAATAAATTCAACATACTCACAAAAGCATTATGATCAAGATTCACAGATGCCTAACATCGAGAGCTGCTTGAACATGGAGTGTGAAGTGGGACTCCAGCACCCTGTCTTGTTGAGCCAGACACGCCAGTCTGCTCCAACCCAGACCCAGGGTCTGAACCACGTGCCCCAAAGCTGCAGACTTAACTGAAAGCAACTTAAGAAGTGTTCCTGTCTTTAACACTCAGATGCCCAACTCCCAATGGGGTCCAAACCCCAAATAAATCCATTTTACTCTGTATAAAGCTTATACAGGGTAAACTCAAATTGTTTGCCCTCTATAACACTGATAGAGAGGTATGCACTGCTGTTTGCCCCGCCCTCCCGTATTAATGCATACTCTGGGTGAATTGATAAGTAAAAAGTGATTTTATTAAATACAGAAGGTAGGATTTAAGTGGTTCCAAGTAATATCAGACAGAACAAAGTGAATTACCAAGCAAAATTAAATAGAACACGCAAGTCTATGTCTAATACAGTAAGAAAACTGAATACAGATAAAATCTCACTCTCAGAGATGTTTCAATAAGTTTATTTCACAGCCTGGATGCCTTCCTAGTCTGGGCCCAATCCTTTCCCCTGGTACAGTCTTTGTTCCAGCTCCGGTGGTAGCTAGGGGATTTCTCATGATTCCCACCCTCTTTGTTCTGTTCCACCCCTTTATATATCTTTTGCATAAGGCAGGAATTTTTTGTCCCTCTCTGTGTTCCCACCCCTCCTTCTAAATGGAAGAGCACCAGGTTAAAGAGGGATTCCAGTTCAGGTGACATGATCACATGTCACTCTAAAACTTCATTACCCACTTGCTAGCACACAGGTATACAGGAAGACTTACAAGTAAAGTAGGGCCATCTACAGTCAACTGTCCTAGTTAATAGGAGCATCAAGATTCCAAACCACCATTAATGGCCCACACTTTGCATAATTACAATAGGCCCTCAGAGTTATATTTCATATTTCTAGTTTCAGAAACAAGAATGATACATTCATATAAATAGGATGAACACATTCAGGAGATTATAAACTGTGTAATGATACCTTACAAGAGACCTTTCGCTTGAAGCATATTTTAGTTACATTATATTCACACTCATCAGCATATTTTCATAAAAACATAGAGTGCAGTGTCACATACTGAACCAAAAACCCACCTTATTCATCTGCAGAAATAATTTTTAGAATTTCATATTTGTCCAACTCTATGAGGTGGAAGAGATGGTCATCCTCCATACCATAAACGTGATTATTTCTTAGCTAATAATCAAAGGTATTGAGGTTGCTATGATCTCAGCTCATGCCTTTTGGACTGAGGCTTTTGCCAGGTCAACAACCTTGAATGTCTGTTGTCAAAGATTTGTGCAACACTTCAGGACTGTTAAAGAGATACCACCAACCTTAAAAACATATGTTGTAACAAACGTATTTTGTTAACTGTATTATTAACAGACTATTAAAAGCCCAGTCTATTTGTTACCTTTTAGGCTCTTTGATTATCTTCTGGATTCTTCTCAGATTATTCCATGAAATTCAGTCAAAAATGTTTCACCGATGTTTACGATCACTTTCACATTCAGATTCTCAGTGTTGCAGTTGAGTTTCAGTAAAATATTTATTGTATTTTACTTTTGCAAACAATTGTTTTCACTAGATTTAGAAAATGTATGAAAGCATTTCTATTTGCTTTAAGTTTTATAATTTTTTTTTTGCATAACATTTAAATGCTAGGCTAAATTTAAGATGACAGCGTCCACCACTGACAATATAGCCACCAAAGTATTTTAAAAATTTAATATCTGCAAATACACAGCTTCTCCATCTCCCCCGGAATCACCAAAAGTACTTACTGGCTAAATAAATGAATATGGAAGCTACAACAATTAGCCATATAGGAGCATCTTATAGCTCCATTTGCCTCTTCCAGATTTAAAAATTTAGCTCCTACAATAGAGCATGCTGGGAAATTTTCCTATAAAAAGGAGAGAACCAAAATTGAAGAACTAAGTAGTAACAGAAAAAATCAAGGGAACAGTGCCTGTGAATGATTGCAGAGAAAGTAGTGGAATTTTAGTGTCTTTGTAGGTCAGATATTTGTGTGCTTCTTTATGTACTGAAGACATTTGTGGTCCTGTGCTGTGGTGCTCAATGACTGTATTAAGTTTATCCAATAAAAATGACATTTCTTTTCAATATCATTAGCTGCCTGTGCTTGAAGTGTACCACGCATCTTCACACTGACTTTGTAAGCTTCTCAAAGACTTGTATTTATTAGCTTATAATTGGGCTGTGTATTACTTGGTTTTTATTTGGGGCTGGCATCTGCAGAGATGTTAGACATGCTAAAGAGATTTGATAAGTGACTTCTTGAAGTGTTTAGGAGCTAAAAAATTTCCTTCACCGAATTCCTGCATGTTTTATTTTCACTAGTAGCCCATGACTGAACCAAAATGAGGAGTGTGATTATTAGATTGACTTACTTTATATCAATATACTGATTTGGTGAGCTCCTTACTCCTTATGTCCTTTCAAGGATGCAATCTTACTTTAGTTAGTGTTATGCATATCATATAAAACGGGGAGATTGTTTCTTTGTTCTATATGAGCAAGAAAGAAGCTTCTCAAACAGAGGAGGACTAGCACAGTGGTTTGAGCATTGGCCTGCTAAACCTGGGGTGGTGAGTTCAATCCTCAAGGGGGGGCCACTTAGGGATCTGAGGCAAAATCAGTACTTGGTCCTGCTAGTGAAGACAGGGGGCTGGACCTGATGACCTTTCAGTTCTAGGAGATAGGATGTCTCCATTAATTTTTTTAAACTGGTAGAAAATCTGCTCAGAATACCATTTCACATTCATACATTGAAACTGACATTGATATACATAGACTGATTCTCTGACATGACCACACTAATGTAAAGTGATACCAGTTTCAATACGCAAAAGAATACAAAGTTTGAAGGAAACCTTGCAACTCATAGAAAGCCATACATGATCCACAGGAAGATCCAACTGAAAATAAAGTAAATACTTCCGAATTTTCAAGGGTTACATGAAGTGTGCATCTGCTGTTTTTAATATATATGCTTTATATGCACTGTGTATATTATATATATGGACACATAATTGCACTGCTGGATGCATAATCTCATTTGTATGCATTTTATTCCATTTTTATAATATTAGAACTTACTTAACTTTTAATTCCCCCTCAGCCAGAGTCTACTTGTTTATGGACCAAGGAACAATAAACTGAGCAAGATGCAAAGATGCAAAGCAAGATGCACTTGTAAGTTGGTGGACTGGCACAACAGAAAAAGAACAAAGAACGGTCAATAGGGGTTTCTTCCAAGGGTAATGATCATAATCAGAAATAAAAAAAAATAACTGACATGAGCAACAAAAACTACCAGAGCCTGGGTTCAACCCAGAGAATGCTACTTTCCCAAAGGCTGTATTCCCCTCTGTCTCTCAAACAGCTAATTTACAATCCTTTCAGGGGCGGACCCTGCAGCCTGTCACATCACTGCTGTAAAATTATAGAGGGATAAGGGAAAATGAAACAGGGATTTGTTTAGCAGCAGCATAAAATATGCAATTTTCCCTAAGGAAGTAAACCCTCAACTCTCTTTATAGATTGGGTTTCTGAATCTGTTGGAGATGACTATGGCCCGGTACTGCAGATGCTTATGCACACACATAATTCTTTGCACAATCAGGGCATAAGACAACAACATTTTGAATCTGACCCAAATGTTCAAAAAGTGCATTCACAAAATCAGTGTGCAAGTCAGTAGTGCCTGTGCGCACACAGTACATGCAGTTAAATTAAGTATTATCTCCACCCGCCCTCCGGTGTTACTGGTTTGAGCAGATATTCCCATAGTTATAATAAAAGCTCAGTGAATAACTGATATTTCAGTTCATTGGCAGTCTAAAAAAAAACCTGATTCGGGTCAAATCAAATCTGAAAATTGAAAAAAAAAGTCAGCATATCAAAAAAGATCCTTTGGGATTGAATGAGACATGTTGTTCAACCCATAACAAATGACTATTCATTGTCATTATGAATGACTACGAATGCCACAGTGAATGACAATGAATAGTGAGTAGCCCATAAGCATACTGTGAGAACAGCCTAGTGGCCAGGGTGCTCACCTGGGATGTAGGAAAGCCAAGTTCAACTCTAAGGACTAGTTTATTATTCATAAAGGTAGAAAAGCTTTAACAGGAGAGATTGAGGCAGACCCACACAAGACTCTTCCATAGCCCAGAGTCTCCTGAGACTTAGGAGACTCTGTTCTCATTTCATGTTCAAATTTCTTCTCTGCATTAAGTATCAGACGGGTAGCCGTGTTAGTCTGAACAAATCAACATACCCTTAGAGCCCCGACCGGGGTTATTCTATCTACTACCTAAGATCCACAAGCCTGGAAATCCTGGATGCCCCATCATCTTGGGCATTGGCGCTCTCACTGAAGGACTGTCTGGATATGTGGACTCCCTACTCAGACCCTACGCCACCAGCNTCCAACTACAGAAGCAGTTTCTCCTCCCTTGGTGTTCACACCTCAACAGCTAGCAGAGCACTTCACCCTCCCTGATTGAACTAACCTCGTTATCTCCCTACTGATTTATCCCTGCCTCTGGAGATTTCCATTACTTGCATCTGAAGAAGTGAGGTTCTTACCCACGAAAGCTTATGCTCCCAATACTTCTGTTAGTCTTAAAGGTGCCACAGGACCCTCTGTTGCTTTTCTCTGCATTAGGCAGATGATGGAATTGAAGCTATGCTTTCCACATCCCAGGTGAGTACCTTAACCACTGGACTAACAGTCATAAGGTGGGACCCATCACCTCCTATTCCTGGCACCATTTTGCAAATGGCATCTAAATCCTGGAAAAAATTGTTTTGGCCAAAACTATTTCATAGATTCATAGATTATAGGACTGGAAGGGACCTCGAGAGGTCATCGAGTCCAGTCCCCTGCCCGCATGGCAGGACCAATTACTGTCTAGACCATCCCTGATAGACATTTATCTAACCTACTCTTAAATATCTCCAGAGACGGAGATTCCACAACCTCCCTAGGCAATTTATTCCAGTGTTTAACCACCCTGACAGTTAGGAACTTTTTCCTAATGTCCAACCTAGACCTCCCTTGCTGCAGTTTAAACCCATTGTTTCTGGTTCTATCCTTAGAGGCTAAGGTGAACAAGTTTTCTCCCTCCTCCTTATGACACCCTTTTAGATACCTGAAAACTGCTATCATGTCCCCTCTCAGTCTTCTCTTTTCCAAACTAAACAAACCCAATTCTTTCAGCCTTCCTTCATAGGTCATGTTCTCAAGACCTTTAATCATTCTTGTTGCTCTTCTCTGGACCCTTTCCAATTTCTCCACATCTTTTTTAAAATGCGGCGCCCAGAATTGGACACAATACTCCAGCTGAGGCCTAACCAGAGCAGAGTAGAGCGGAAGAATGACTTCTCGTGTCTTGCTCACAACACACCTGTTAATACATCCCAGAATCATGTTTGCTTTTTTTGCAACAGCATCACACTGTTGACTCATATTTAGCTTGTGGTCCACTATAACCCCTAGATCCCTTTCTGCCGTACTCCTTCCTAGACAGTCTTTTCCCATTCTGTATGTGTGAAATTGATTTTTCCTTCCTAAGTGGAGCACTTTCCATTTGTCTTTGTTAAACTTCATCCTGTTTAACTCAGACCATTTCTCCAATTTGTCCAGATCATTTTGAATTATGACCCTGTCCTCCAAAGTAGTTGCAATCCCTCCCAGTTTGGTATCATCTGCAAACTTAATAAGCGTACTTTCTATGCCAATATCTAAGTCGTTGATGAAGATATTGAACAGAGCCGGTCCCAAAACAGACCCCTGCGGTACCCCACTCGTTACGCCTTTCCAGCAGGATTGGGAACCATTAATAACAACTCTCTGAGTACGGTTATCCAGCCAGTTATGCACCCACCTTATACTAGCCCCATCTAAATTGTATTTGCCTAGTTTATCGATAAGAATATCATGCGAGACCGTATCAAATGCCTTACTAAAGTCTAGGTATACCACATCCACCGCTTCACCCTTATCCACAAGGCTCGTTATCCTATCAAAGAAAGCTATCAGATTGGTTTGACATGATTTGTTCTTCACAAATCCATGCTGGCTGTTCCCTATCACCTTACCACCTTCCAAGTGTTTGCAGATGATTTCCTTAATTACTTGCTCCATTATCTTCCCTGGCACAGAAGTTAAACTAACTGGTCTGTAGTTTCCTGGGTTGTTTTTATTTCCCTTTTTATAGATGGGCACTATATTTGCCCTTTTCCAGTCTTCTGGAATCTCTCCCGTCTCCCATGACTTTCCAAAGATAATAGCTAGAGGCTCAGATACCTCCTCTATTAGCTCCTTGAGTATTCTAGGATGCATTTCATCGGGCCCGGGTGACTTGCAGGCATCTAACTTTTCTAAGTGATTTTTAACTTGTTCTTTTTTTATTTTATCCGCTAAACCTACCCCCTTCCCATTAGTATTCACTATGTTAGGCATTCCTTCAGACTTCTCGGTGAAGACCGAAACAAAGAAGTCATTAAGCATCTCTGCCATTTCCAAGTTTCCTGTTACTTTTTCTCCCTCTTCACTAAGCAGTGGGCCTACCCTGTCTTTGGTCTTCCTCTTGCTTCTAATGTATTGATAAAAAGTCTTCTTGTTTCCTTTTATTCCCTATTATTTGATGAATTCATGTCAAATGTGTGAATAACTTCAGGCTGAATCAAACTACATGTTTTGTCAAATAAACCATTAGTCCAAAAAATGTTGCCCAGCTCTACTTATAAGAGGGAACAAGGCTAGAAATAATAATATCTTTCCTATTTTGTTTTATTTTAACTCTACACACTATAGGCAAATGCTCAACAAATCCTCAGCGTCTGCATATGCATTTGGGATTGTATACCTCCACAAGCAATAGAGCATCAATAAAATGTGGGGCAGTTACTGTGTAAGGTTACTTCAACTAATACAAAATCCTTTTGAAAATAATGAAAAATTATTAAAAAAAACAACCCACAAACATACCGACTGTGATGTTGCACACTACTAATTTCTGGATCTCCCCATGCTGTATGATACACAAAATTCTGCTTTCATCATTTGGTATAATCACTGTCTGTGGTGACATATCATAAAAAAGATGATGAACAAAATCATTGAAACTGTTCCAAGATAATTATAGGACTAATATCAAAGAAAGAAAACTGACAGGCAACAGAATGAATATTATGCAGTCTTCTATTCATCCTCACTGACAAAATATGGAGATCCTTCATAGATAAACACAAACAGTGAAGCTCTAATAAAAGCAAAAGCAAATTCATCATCCTGTTAGCTGATGAGAACCCCAGAACACTTCAGTCTAAGCACACTGATGTCACCTTACTGTTCTCCTCAGTCACTTGCTAGGAGCCTGTTGCTATATTTTTCTCAGTAGAGCTAAATAATTCATCAGGGCATGGTGTTTTGTGAGCGGGCCACTCTGCAGGCAACTGTCCAAGACCAAGGTCGTCATGGAGACCCACAGGCAGCTTCATACTCATTGTCCTCCCCGCTAAAGAGATGTATACAAAATATGGCATACTGAACAGCCTGCCTTGTCCCTTTTACCAATGTACTGTATGTCTATTTTTAAAGAAACAAAATAAGTGTATAAAAGGGCCTTCATTGTAATCAAGACAAGAGGCTTATCTGATGACAAATGTCTCATGAAATAGGCTATATTTGCACTGATAGAAGCACTATTTTACAGGTAGAAAAGTGCAAAAAACATATTTAAGAACCATATTATTAACAAAATCTTTCACTGCTGCTCTTCTAACAAAACACATCGACCCATCAAACCATCCTATATATTAGCATTTGTGGTTAATAATCATATTATTTAATATCCCATATGAAATCATACACATACACACTCTTTCAATTCTTTAAACAGAACTATTAGTGATTGCACAAATAAAGGATTCCAAGGTTAAAATAAAATGTAATAAAGAGCATAACTTATTTTCACTGTCCTCTTCTTCTGTCCTTACTTGTCTTATACATACTTGCTTAAAAATATTAAGTCAAAATTCTGTCATTGTTCTTGAAAAACCAATAGTCATATTCACAGAAATAATATTCACATATACAGTAAATTATATCAAAGAGGAAAAGATGCTTTTGAAATTTTTACCTTCAAACCTTCATGTTATTTCTCAAGGAGTTAATAGCACATGACAATTAAACAATAACATGTTTATATCTTTTATCAAAGACCAAAAAGAAAATCTATGCTGAAGTACTCATGGTTGATTAAACTCTAACTTAACTTTTTACCCTGAAGTACTTTCTTCATGCTAGGTAACAGTTTTCTTAGATCATTTTGTTTTTCTTGCAACATACAAAGGGATAACACATTACTTCTACATTACAAGTGTACTTCAAGAACCTTAAGGTGTTCTACATTCTGTGATCATCTAGAATAAGAGTTAACCTTCACCATATTCTGCAGCATGTTCCAGAATACTCTGCAAAACTACTACCCCTTCCGTGCTTACCTCACTAGCTCTCTTACCTATTTGCCGGTAAAGGGAACTGGTTCTATAGGATATTAATAGCATACTAATTCAATAGCAGGGCTATTAATATGTATTTTGCCAGTGCAGTGATGTGCTGTGTGTCACAGTTTCAGGGTTAGCTGCACCTCTGACCCCTACCTCATGTTCTCCTTTCCGGACAACTCACTTAAGGTTTCAGGCTCGAGTCGCCACTTCTCCCATGCAAACATGCACGTCTCTCTCCCTTCTGGTCTTCTGGGTTTAAGCTTGCAGTCCATCTTGACCTCACTGTGATTTCCCAAGCAGGTCTGACAGAGTGACCCATAGTTGCTGGTCTTCTTTCTCCAGGGGCTACAACAGTGTCCACCAGTTACCAACCTGCCTTCACAAGCAAATTACAGGATTAAACAGACTGGTTTGTTGGGGATATCACACTGTATGGCAGAGGCTGTGCAGCCTGAAAACCCTGAATCAGAAGGAAAAGGAACACAGATTCCTGTGCCGAGACAGGTGATGGCTGGAGGCCTGAAACCTGACTGGGTGTTTCTGGAGTGGATCACAAAGGAGATACAGGTGTAGTTACCTTGAAACAGTGACACTATGTATATGTATCAAACTTGCACTCTGAATCACTCTACCCAGCCCATTCTGCAGCCTCTATGACTCATATACATTCACCCAGCCAGCCACACTCCCTTAGCTCTAACAGCCACCAGAACCCAAGCCTGAGGAGCACATGCCCTCAAATGTCATGTTTAAGCTAGAAGAGAAGTTGATCTTCTGGGTGCTGGGCTGGGGAAGAAGTCTGTAGGTCCAGAGAGAAACTGTTCTGATAGGCAGTAGATGCGGGAAGGCAACTGGGGGAAACAGCCCCAGGATTAAGGCCTGGTTGACACTACAGAGTTAGGTCAATGTAAGGCAGCTTAAGTCAACCTAACTCTGTAAGCATCTACACTAAAACATAGCTTCCACCAATGTGACTTGCCCACTGCACCGACTTAATAACTCCACCACAGCGAGAGGTGTAGCCCTTAAGTCGTTGTAATTAGGTTGATGCAGTGTCTATGTAGACACTGCGTTGCTGACATCAATTGTTGCTGCCTTTCAGAAACTGTTCCACACAGGCAGTTAAATCAATGCATGTGCTCCTGGTTAGAACACGTACCGCTGACACAAGGAGTGTAGTGTGGACACGTAAAACCAATTCAAATACTGCAGTGGCTGTATGTCAATATAACTTAGGTCAACTTTATTTTGTAGTGTAGCCTTGCTCTAAGAGTCCCTCCTGTTGGTACTGGGAGCTATAAGAGTCCCCAATGGCCTAGGAGGTCAGGTGGGCTTGAGAGTCCGAGCTGCCGCCTAAGCTGTGGTGTCCACACTGCTATTAGCCTTCTAGCTCAAACCCTGAAAGTGTGATGCTGTCTACCTGGGCTGGGATGCTCCCAGATGCAGTGTACACGTACCCTGAGTGTCTGAACTGCCAGGCCTAGCCTGAGTCCATCTTGAAGAAATTCAGGAATCTGTGGTACCAATACAGATGTGGAGATGAGACTCTTGTCCTGGCCCCAATGGATAAAATTCAACAAGGGCGCTGAATCCACTGAGCTAGAAGATTTATTTCTGGAAGCTAAAAGTGTGGCTATTTCCTCTTCTGCATAATTACTTTGACTTAAACAACTCCATTCAAGAGCCAGGCAGGTAGGCTCAGATTGTCTGGATTCTGACGCATGATTGGCCCATGTAATATCAGATCCCTTCTAGATGGAAAGCAGATGGGAGGTTTGTGAGTCATATCAAGGAGGTCAGAGAATCAAGGCCTCCTTGACCAGAACGGGACTACCAGAATTACCAGTGCTGCTTCTCTCCTGATCTTTCCTTGTGTTCTGGTGTAGACAGGAAAAGGGAATTCTTGTATGAGTCTCTTTGACTATCTTTGTAACAAGATGTCTGGTCCCTGGCTTTGTAAACCCACAGGCAAAAGAACACCGAAATCCTCTGATTCAGGTGGGAGGGAAACAGATCTATTGCTGGAGTGGATCACAAAGGAGATATAAGTGCAGTTACCTCAAAACTGTGACACTACGTATTTGTATCAAACTTGTACTCTGAATCACTATACCCAGCCCAGTGGATGGAACACCTCCATATATAGTTCCCATTCTGGATGATCTAACTTTTGCCTCCTGAGTCAATCACCTGTACCATTGATTTTCCCTTGGATGTGAAGGGAGCAAATTGACTGCAGCTCCTCCTCTGCCCAAGTCATCACGAAATCAGCTTCTCTTTGAAGGACTATATACCTTATTCCCCCTTTGTCTGTTGACATAGGACCTGGCTGACATGCTCTGATGATCAGCCCATGAGGGGAATCCAGATACGGGAGCAGAGCCTTGAGACCATATACTATGGCCCTGATCTCTCGCCAGTTAATGAACCTCTCTGTCTCAGTTTCCCCATTCATACATGTGTGATGGACTCAATAAGCACCCAAGGAAAATTGTATTTGACAGCAAAATGACAAATAATTTTGTGGCATGTGAAATTTCCGCATAATATTATGCAGAGGTGTTATTCACTTGTACAGGGAGGAATGCTGAAGTGGAGAGCTAGACAGGCCTAGATGGATGATCAGTGAAGGCTATACGCTGAGGATTGAGGAGCAATAATCAGGAGAATGATTGGAAGTTGTGACTGGAGTGACTATTAATATTTTCTAGTGAGTATATATAAGGGTATAATAAATGTGTGATAAAATGCTGCAGGAACTGCAGGAGATATTGCTGTTTCACAGTATTATTACCAATATTGGGAGGATTTTTAGTTAAGGTTTGTCAAGCACTTTGACAATGTAAAGTAGTTTATACATGGAAAAAATATGTCTAGATTGTGGTTAGCCCCTCCTTGACCATGAAGGTGTATAAGACTCTCCGCCCAATTCCCCACCACAGTTTCCCTGCATCTTGACACCCAATATTTCCTCCCAGAAGAGAGAGGAGTGGGTGGATGTTTGGTTCTATGCCCAATGTATAAGCCAGCACAGGTTTTTTTGTGGGGGCGGGATGGGGAGTAATCTGCAACTGATCAGGTGCAGCAGAAATTGCTTTTTCAAATCGCACACAGAAGTGATTTTGAGGTCTGAGACCCAATTCCTTCCCTAGCTACCCCCTAGGGCAGTGTGCCTACACTAAAGGCACAATCTAGTCCTTAATTAATAGTTATTTGCCATGATACCAGCACAGTTTAATTCCATCTTCTTGTAGAATGACTATCCCACACCCTCAGTATTCAAACAAAGCATGCATCCTGCCACATACTTCCTTTTTCCTGTGCAACATTTTCACCTTTTTTCCTGCGCAACATTTTCACCTTTTTTCCTGCAGGTATCTTTCTGATCCGATATGTTTTGGGGACTATGAAATGGAGTCGAGTTCTCTGATCCCTATTCTCTTTTTCTCAAATCGCTTGTTGGTTAAAGAATTAAAATTAATTCTGGAAAATGAGCACACTCTCCTTTGGAGAGTAGAAGTGAAGCACAGCTAGTGTAAAACATTTCTCTCTCTGGCTATATTTTACTGTGGGCAGAAAGATACTGTTATGTATGGTGCGCTGTATGTCATTATCAAGGCAGGAAATAACAAGCTGAGTTTGGATCCTGGAAACAGGAAAGCTAATACACCTGCAGAAACACAATCCGCAATACAGATATTCCATATAAGGGAGACATTTGATGAAAAGGGTGATAGAAAATGAGATTGTATGTAATGAGAAGAAGGACCCTCGACTCCCTGGGGTGAAGCAACAGCAGGTAAAGCCAGTTGAAGAGTGCCCTGAAAAAGATCAGAGAACTTTCCAAGAAGAGACTGCTGCTGTATCTCTAGCAGAGAGGATAGGTCAAAGAAGTGCGGTTTACATTTTGTTGCAGTGGTGGTGAGATTTGGTGGCCATTCTGAGGTGTTCTGGGAGTGCACTGTTTTGAATTTAAGGTTGAAATGAGGTATTTCTTATTTCAGGGAGGAACATAAAAGCATGTTTCATCCTTCATCCTGTGCATCTGGCATATATATGTAAATGAAATATAACTTGAGATGGACTCTAAGCCTGTTATTGCCAACTGTTTAAAGTGCAGCTATTCTTTGAGCCAGGAACGTAAAATGGCACCTCCATACTCAGTATGTTTCAGAGCTGATTACTTTAGTTGCAGAAATAAGTTTATTGCTTCACTCTTATTTTTAACAATCAGTAATATAACCAACAAACTTCTCAGGCATGAACTTGTTTATGACTTTCTCATATTTAATACAATTCTAAATATTTTGCAATCTAGGACATAAGAATTTCCAATTTCTACTCCCAAATCAAAGTCAAACTCATTGGACTGTAATTCTCCAAACATCCCATTTCCTCTTGTAACTGTGGTAACTATAGTATATTATCTGGTATTACCGGACTCATTTCTCCCTTTTTAACTGTATTTTTTGTATCCTGAGTAAAAGAGATGACAGTGAAAACCCTGGGGTGAAATTCTGGCCACACTGAAATCAAGTCATGTCTCCATGACTTGATGCCTCTTTCATGCACCAGGAAATCACATTGGATTTTCCCACCCATACTATACTTTTTGTTAATTCTACTTATTTATTGTTCGCATTTTAATTTGTAAAGGCAGAATGATATGACATAAATGGGACTTCTCACATGTGCCAGGCTGTCTGGAGTGACTCATGAGCATGAGTGCGAACCTCAGGGCAGAAGGTCCAGGAACAGGGCAAAAACTCCAAACAGGCTGTATGTTCTATATTTAGATTTCACCAACCAAGTAACAAGTGTGAACCAGTAAAGCACTATAACAGCCTTAACATGTAATCACAGACAATCCCCTTGGACACTCTAATATCTCATGCCTGTCTTTCTGATAGATGGTCCCTTACACCAAAATCGCAACAATATTCAGGTTACTTCCAGTCCCAAAGGACCAGTCACTTATCCCAGGTCAGTTACACCCAGGATCTCTCACCAAAGACAAGGCTTGTAGCCAATACTGTAATAAACTAACTAAAGATTTATTAACTAAGAAAAGAAATGAGTTATTTACAAGGAGGCCTGGAGCCTTGGCATGAGCTGGCATTTGGTCTGCCAGTGTCACAACATGCTTAACGTTAAGCAGGTCCTTAGGTGCTTTGCAGAAGTGGGCCAATGTGCACAGCATTGAAAGTATCCAGTGATAGCACGGTTTCTTCTGCCTTCCTTCTTGGCAGCACCAGCATCGCTCCCCTCCTCCCTGTGCAGAGGGTTGGGCAGGCTTCCCTACATGAGGTAGGAACTCTGTGTGGGTTATGCATGTCGGTGCGGGGCACAGAATCTACCCCTCCAATCCATGGACAGGCCACAGGGCTGTATTGCAGCCCTTCCATGGCTGCTGACCTGCCTATGGGCTGGAATAGCTGGCATTATCCATCCTTGGCTCCTGTTGTCAGGGTTTGGGGCCAGTGGGTCATAACTATAAGCTTAGGTCCTTTGGCTCTTCCCCTAGTTCCCCCAACCCATCCTGACTTTAGTGCTTCTCTCCAAACTAGTCTATTTGGAGCCAACATGGGATCATCTCTTCAAAGCCACTACTGATACCCCTTCACAGTAACTGCAGGCCTTCTACATCAGCACTTGGATGAATTTCACCCTAATCACATCTCGGTGGTGTTATGAAAGTAACTTTTCCATTTAAATAAGGAAAAGAAACATCAAAACTATCTTAAAATTACAGCAAATGGCTATTGATTATCAGGCTAGCATGGAACTTTTAGGCCTCAGATCTTTCTCAGCAATTCCTACAATTTGTTCATTTGACGTCCCTTGTACTTTCTCCAATAATTTTGTGGTTCAAGTCTCCTCCCAGAAAATGAAGTGTTGTTAGCTGGGAGTAATGCATCAGCTATTCAGTGGGATTCAGCCCAAACCTACTGTTGCACCCTCTGTTTTCCTGTGTGTCCTTGCTGGACTGAGCACAATTTAGCACATTGTCTTCCATGTGGTTTCACAGATGTGGTTTCAGGAAGAATTTAGCTCTATAATTCTCTTGATTATGCACAGACCAGAATAGAATCCCGCTTACTTTCTTACAACAGTTGTGGTTCTTTAGGGCTAACAAGAGAAAGCCATAGAAAACCTTATTTACCTTGATTTCAAAGATGTATTTACCACTGTGCCATACAACAACATTTTCACTCAAGGTCGGACAGCATGTTTATCAGGGGAAAAACTGTTCAAAGGGATTAAGGATTGGATTAGGAAAAGGGAACAGAGGGTGCCAATAAAAGGAAGCCATGCCTAGGGAGGTAACAAGCAAAGTGTTACAAAGGGCTGGCATTAGTCCTGTTTTTGTTTATACAGTAAATGAAACTCAGGAGGGTATCAAAAGAGGCTAATTATACTAATGACAGAAAATAGGCACACTGGGCTTCATTCTGCAAGAAGCTGGGCAATCTGGCTCTGATCTAGCCAAGCACTTCAACATATGCATTGCTGGATTAGGGGCAGCACCAAGCAGGATCAAGCCCGAACAGAGTGAACACATTCAAACATATTTGGAGGGGAACTGAAAGACTCGGATAACGAGAAAAAGAGCTTTTACCATCTAAGCATGTGTTCTAAATCTGGCCCAGGTAAGGAGTGACCCAACATCATTGCTGCTGAAGGATGCAAGGGGTCTGCTGGTATGTAATATGAGATGGTGGTCTCAATACATTTCAAGATAAAGAATGAATGTGTCTACTACGTATCCACCTTCAGATTAGGTATGCGCCTCCAGGACACTTTTGAATCACATTAGCAGGGCACGGTCGATAAGCTTTCATTGCCATTGTTCGTATTGGGCCGATCCTGAACATAAGGACTTCAGTATCCAGTATGGTTAACCCTGCAGCTCTCAACCATGTTAAACTCACTTTTAAAAAGAAAACAATCATTGAGGAAATAGCTCACTGGGAAACAATGTTAATCTATTTTACATTAAAATTATTGGCATGATTTTGGAAAAACTGAAAATGCAAACAAGGGGTTACCATAGAGAGAGGAACTGTATGGAATGTATATAGCTAAAATGTAGTATGTCACAATACACAACACTAGTAAGTAATAAGCTCAGAGGTCTTATTCTCTACTGCCTTTACACTCCGTCTGCACAGGTGTAAATGGCTACACAAGGTGAAAGGCAATGGAGTATCAGGCTCCAGAAGTAGAATGCTGTTTGCAATTCTGATCACTTGACCTTAGAAAGGACATTTTTGAAACTGAAATGATGTCCCAGAAGGCAGCAAAACTGTGGCAGGATTTTGAAGCTTCGATTATGGATAAACTTCAACCAGAGGCAGTGAGCCAGGGTTTGTGCCAGTACATGCCATTGCACACTGACTCTAGAACAGGAGGCCCTGGTGGAGGGAAGTCTTCCAATGGCGATCCAAGGTGCAATCTTCCCTTTGCTATGAGATAATGCAGGGAGGGGGGAAACATTGTTCCAAAAATGGATGGCATGGTCCACAGAAGATTTGTGGTTAAAGCACATTAAATATATACCTGTTCAGTGCACTGCTGCTGCAGCTTCTTCTGCCAGGACCTTTATGGAGTCCTGGTGAAAGGTAAAACTGCTTTCAGCTGTGAATAGCTCAAGAAAGTGCCTGCCATCCCCTGGAGTGAGAAGCCTTGTTGTGCAGGAGAGGTGAACCTGGGCCAGATTAGTTAATTTAGGCAAATGTTAGCAAGAATCAGTAGATCTGATACTGATTTTTGTACATTCTGACATATCACAGTTAGCTTGAAAGTCAACTTGTCAGCATATGACTCAGTTTGACATGGGATTGATATTTGTCATCACAAGAGTAGTCCTTGAAAGGACTGAGGCTGAGCTCTGATATGGATGCTTATCCAAACTCTTTGGTTCAGAAATTGTGCTGGAAATGTCTTTAGAAGAATTTTTTTAATGAGATTTCCAGTAGTTCTGGTTTCAGTTGGGTGAGTAATGTAGTAAGCACAACTTACTTTGTGATATATCAGCATTTCTACATCCGGTCCTATGGGAAACCAGCACAAGATATTTTTATTATTTAATATATTATATGTAACACAGTCAGACTGTTTACAAAGATGCCTCAATACCATGTTCATTCAGCATAAACCCACATTCAGCATTAACCAGAAGCTCTATAGGGCACCCAAGGGACAACCTAATTGTACAGTCTCCCTGTTTCATCTTGAATGAGACAAGAGTTTTAATATGATCTGTGTCTGTTTCAAGTGCTCTTGGGACTCCCCAGCTAATCGGATCAGGTCACTCCAGCCACACTGGACATCATGAACTAAATTCATCCCAACTTCTTTAGAAACACTCTTAAAGGATAGAGCTCACAGGCTGAATCTGACCCCATTAAGACTAGCAAAGAATCATACCTAAAGATGTTAGCTCCTCTGTGTGACAAGCAGAATGCCACATGAAAGCTAGGGCGTTCATAGACAGTTATCTGGCCTTATCCATCTCATGGTCCCTGGGAGAGACCAATCATTAAGGGAGTTTTCAAACTTTTGCTTACATGGTTAAGAGTCAATAGTCCCTCCCCTGTATCAACAACCTGTGTGAGTACTCCTCTTACAACCATCTGCAAAAAGCACTATCTGGGCAGTTAATTAAATAAACATCTATTCCTATACTCAGAGTAGCTGCAAGTTGTTTAATTCTCAAAAGGCAAAACGAAAAGGGAAAACTGAATGATATCTCCTACATAGAAAGAATGTTTCATGTTAGATACATAGGGAGATAGCCACAAATATTATAGCCTAGAGCTGCTCAAAGAACAAGTTTATGTTGTGTGGGAAATTCCAACATTCTGAAATTTGTTTTCATCCCGAAGTGTGATGAAAAAGTTGAAATTTTTCACAGAGCAAAAATTCTGAAATCTTTAGATGTGACAGCAAAATGATCTGGAATGTTTTGTTTCAACAAAGTCAAAACATTATATCATCTCAAATATTAAATATGGATTTGGTTGATTATTTTATATAAGTTGGAATGAAACAAAATAAGAAAATGAAAATGAAAGTAAATGAAAATTTCATTGAAATCAACATATTCCATGAAACATTTCAGCTTCAACAAAACAGCATTTTCCAACAGAAAAGTGTTTCTTCTAAATTTTTCAGCCATCTCTATTTTAGTTTAAATTACCTACATATATCTGTCTTTTAGGTAGGTTGGAAGAATGTTTATATTATTATCTGAATCAACTCCTGTCAAATTCATTGGTAATATATAATCAGTTTCTAGCTGATGGTTAAATGTAGAACATGAATATAAACAGTGTTCATGATCACAGCCCTAGTACAGAGCAATGAAACATCTTCTTGCTCTCTACTCCCCCTAGGGTTGCCAACTTTCTATTTGCACAAAATGGAACACCCTTGCCCCGCCCTTGCCTCACCCCACCCCTCCTGTGAGGCCCTGCCCTGCCCCTTCTCCAAGACCCTGCCCCCTGCTCACTCCATTTCCCTTCCTCTGTCGCTCACTCTCCCCACCCTCACTCGCTCATTTACACCGGGCTGTCTCAGGAGGTTGGGATGCAGGAAGGGGTGAGGGGTGCAGGCTCTGGTGTGGGGCCAGAAATGAGGGGTTCAGGGTGTGGGAGGGGGCTCTGGACTGGGGCAGAGGGTTGGGGTATGAGGTGGTGAGGGCTCCGACTGGGGGTGTGAGGTCTGGTGTGGGGCCAGAGATGAGGAGTTTGGGGCATAGGAGGGTTCTCCAGGCTTGGACCGAGGGGTTCAAAGGGTGGAAGGAGGATCAGGGCTGGGGCAGGGGGTTGGAGGTTAGGGGGGTTGAGAGCTCCATCTGGAGGTGTGGGCTCTGGGGTGGGGCTGAGGGGTTTGAGTTGCAGGAAGGTGTTCCAGGCTGGGACCAAGGGATTCGGAGGGTTGGAGGGGGATCAAGGCTGGAGCAAGAGGTGAGGTGCAGGAGGGAGTGAGGGGTGCAAGCTCCAGGTGGTACTTACCTCAAGCAGCTCCCAAAAGCAGGAGAATGTCTCCTCTGTGGTTCCTAGACAGAAGCACGGCCAGGCGGCTCTGCACACTACCCAGTCCGCAGGCGCCGCCCCTGCAGCTCCCATTGGCTGAGGTTCCTAGACAATGGGAGCTGCAGAGCCAGTGCTTGGGCTGGGGGCAGCGCACGGAGCCCCCTGGCTGCCCCTATGCGTAGGAGTTGGAGGGGGGACATGCCGCTGCTTCCGGGAGTCGCGCAAAAACTGCCTTAGCCCCGCTGCGCCACCATCCGGATTTTTAGTGGCCTGGTCAGCGGTGCTGACTGGAGCCACCAGGGTCCCTTTTTGACCGGGCGTTCCGGTCGAAACTGAACACCTGTGAACCCTAGGTCCCCCAGAAATCACAAGCCCTGATGTCACAGTGAGTGAGGAGGGCTAAGTGCAACATCTCCACCACACTCCCAATCCCTGCTGGTGCAGAGAATTAGAGACTGGACCGTGGAATCAAACCTCGGTCTCTCTCATAGTAGTGGAGAGCACAGGGCCAGCAGGCAGGCCATTTTTAAACACTTTAACGAGGTTTTGCAAATTGTATAATTACAGCGGTTAGCAGAAAGCTTTTTGAAAACCAGTGTTTGACAGCACTGAAAAGAAACCCTTTAAGCTTTTGAAGTGGCAAGTTTTAATGGCACCAAAATAGCACAGGAGAAAGTATCAACACAGAAGTGGGAGGACTGGAGCAGAATTGGTGCTGCATTTCAAGAGCCAGGAATGAGGCCTGTGTTGTTAAAGGATCGTCTGAAATGGAGCTGGTACTGCCATGGCAGGACTGATAATAAAGGTGGCATTGCTGCACAAGGGTTAGGTGTAGATTATGCTGACATGGTGTCAGGATCAAGTGTTCATAGTCCTGAAATGTGCTCTCACAGGCAACTGATATTGCTATGAAAAATATTTATTTTCTTTGAAACTAAACATTTTTATAATGTAACCTATGCTAGACTTCTCTAGCATTAAGGACAGGTTTACATCTACAAAGCGAGGACACTGAGAGTTACGGTTCTCACTCTGTCCTTTCCTTCCTAAATTGTGCCTAAAGCTAATAGGGCAGAGTGAATTTCCTTGATTTGGTCATATCTGGCACATTAATATTGTTTGAACCCTTCTTGTCTTCAGTCGCTCATAACTTTCCAAGAGCCGTGCCTACTGCATTGGGCTGAAATTTTCCAAGCCTGGTCTGAGCCCAAGACTGATTTTTGTTGTTGAAAGTTTAAGTTTCTTTCAGAAAGAGGAATGTGGGGAAAAAAAATCACTTTCAACATTAGGGGGGAAAAAAACCTTAAAACATTTTCTTGTAAGCAATTTTAACATTGAAAGAGAAGGCAGTCAAAAACTGAATGAAGGTAGGGAACTAATTCTCCCAGAAAAAGGGCCTCGTTTGGATATGTATAAGTTTCCACCCTTTGAAAACTGTGCTTTGAACATGTATAGCATGCAGCACTGCCAACCCAAAATGGTTCAAAAATCATGAGTCAAGACCCAAAAAATCATGACAGTGACTTACAAATCGTGAGGTGTTTTAAAAATAATAAATTTGGGGTTTATTTGTGCCTTTAATATACACAGATTATATTTCCAGGCTGTTCTCCACAACCATGAGAGCTAGAAACTTACTTTCTTTTAATGAAAGCTGAGATTCTCAGATAATAACCTGGTTCCAACAGCTGGGGTTTTAAGAAGAACACCAAATATTACAGGGCTCTCAATAAAACTGTGAGCTAGTAACATGGATGATGCTTTTTTAACAACAGCAGTGATATTTTTAACAACAATCTTCCAATGTTCCAAAGAAAGTTAGGTTCCTCTGTGTGCGTATGCCTGGGTAAGCCAGCTGTAGCGTGATTATCATACAGCTCTTGAAGGCAGGGATTGCTCTGGCACAATGATGCCCCGATCTCATTTGGGGTCCCTGAGCACTACTGTCATACAAATAATAGATATAATTAAAAATGAATTAACATAATGGTCAGCATTTAGTTTCAAGGGACATCTGTCACCCTTTCAAAGCAACTGCACTGGTCTTCCCCCTCCACGGTCCACCAAGGGCACCCAGTGCTGATTCTTTAAAGGTACATCTATACCGGAGCTGGAGGTGTAGTCTCCAGCATGGTTAGACATACCCATGCATTCTGTGATCAAGGAAGTGCACTAAAAACAGCAATGTAGCTGTGATGGTGTGAGTGGCATGATGAACCTAGGGTAGGCAAGTACATATTATGAGTCTATGATTTAATAACAATTGATGATTTTCCATGACTGCAAGCAGGGATCTGTAACAAGACAGACTAAAAAAAAAGAAAGAAAAAAGAAAAAATGGAAAGAGATGAAAATGGCCAATAAAGAAAACAACAAGGGGGAGAAAAGGAGTAGCAGTTATGTGTAAAGAAAGGTGGCCATTTGGTTAAGGCATTGGACTGGGACTCAGGAAAACTAGGTCCACTTCCCAGGTGACCATGGCAAGTCTTTAACCACTCCATGCTTCAGTTCTCCATCTGTAAAATTAGGGTTACCATATTTCCACAATCAAAAAAGAGGACACTGGGGGGGAAGCCCTGCCCTAGCCCCGCCCCCGCCCTGCCCCCATCCACTCCCTCCCACTTCCTACCCCGACTGTCCCCCTGCTTCTTGTCCCCTGACTGCCGCCTGCTGAGAATCCCCCACCCTAACTGCCCCCCCTAGGGCCCTACCTGTCCCCTGACTGCCCCGACCCTTATCCACTTACATGGGTGGCAGGGTTGTAGAAATTTTGGTGGTGCCCAGAACCCACTCACCCCCCACTTGCCTAAGGCTGGGCTCTGGGCTGGGACAGGGGGTGGGTGTACAGGAGGGGGTGAGGGGTGCAGGCTCTGGGATGGAGTTTGGGGGTGGGAGGCGGTGCAAAGGGAGGGGGTGCAGGCTTTGGGAGTGAGTTTGAGGGCAGGAGGGGGTGTGTGGGAAGGGGGGAGGGGGTTTGGGAGGGAGTTTGGGGATAGAAGGGGTGAGGACTGTGGGTCTGAGGATGCGGGGTTCATGGAGGAGGGGGCTCAGGGATGGAGCAGAGGATTAGGATGTGGGGGGATGAGGGCTGGGGATGAGGATTTGGGGCACTGGAGAGCCTCAGGGCTAGGGTGGAAGAGCAGGGTAAGGGCATCCTGTCTTCCCATTAGTGGATGGGGGCACTAGGACCCGGGGGCAGCAGACAGCAGTTGCTGCTGGCTCTGGCAGTACAAGCAGACAAGGGAGAGGCAGGCAGGAAGCAGGGGGTTCACGGGGGGGAAAATGCACGGAGGGGGGTGGCAGGTGGAGGCCGGGGACCCATCCAACACTCCCCCGTTCCCTGACTGACCCCCCCGGACTCCCCTTACCATTCTGGCTCCACGTGTTTGCAAAACACGCTGCCCGGTGGGTCAGTTTGTGTGTTACACAGGGCTGCAGACAGAGGGAGGAGGGAGCAGGGGAGGGCTCTGGCTGCTGGAGGCCAATGGGAGTGGGTCAATCGGCCCAGCTGCCCAATCAGCAGCCGCACTCTGCATGGAAGGGAGGGGGGGAGGCGAGGGAGGAAAAAAACCCTGGACATTTTAACCTTGTTACCAATTCCTCCCGGACAGCTATTTAGAGCAAAAGCCGGACATGTCCGGGGAAATACGAACAGATGGTAACCCTAGTAAAATAGTAGGCTAAAGTCATGGGTATTCATTAATGCATTTCAAAAAAAAATGTTGTCAAAGGAGCCCAGAGCACTGAAAGGGTTCTCTTTTATTGTATTTCATAAAAATCCAAATAAATAACTAAATTAAAAGGGAGGCATGCAGATATTATAGAGATGAAGCCATATAAGTACCCACATTGAAATTAAAATAACATTGTTTTCAATTTTTCTTAGAGTGGAAAATTTAAGTCTGATCCATTAAAGCTTATAGGGGTCGTTCCATTGATTTCAGTGGGTTTTAGATCAGGTCAAGTATTTGTTTTCAGCCTTGGATTATGCAAAAGAGAAACAGAACAGATTTTACTCAAATGTTCCCTATAAAATTCACCTCTGGGCTGAAACTAAGCACAAAAAGTTTCAATCCAAAAAGGATTGTGGATGTGGAATCTGGAGGATGTAAAGCAAGTTCCCATTTAAGCTTATTGCAAGCATTCACTACTATGTTACAGCTCTAATTTGCAAATGTTTGTGGGCTGGAATGTTGTTGTGGAAATTGTAGTTGCTTTTTCTGTTCTGCCACTTGCTTTTGAGAAAACTGCCTAATTAAAATAAAATAAATTATGTTTGGGTATTCTTGTTGAGATGTGTAGGAATCTTCTAGCACAGCTACCTAAAATTAAATATAATTTACATATTAATTATTGTATTATTATTATTCTATGTTGAAAGAAAGAAAGAAAGAAAGAAAGAAAGAAAGAAAGAAAGAAAGAAAGAAAGAAAGAAAGAAAGAAAGAAAGAAAGAAAGAATTCTTAGCTCTTTTCATCTGTAGGTCTCCATGCACTTTAAAAAGGAAGGGAAGCAACAGTGTTCCCATTTTACACATGGAGAAACTGAGGCCCAGAAAAAGGGAAATTGACTTGCCCAAGTCACAGAAAGGAACAGTGAGAATATAAACCAAATCTGCTGCCTCCTAGAACAGTGCACTAAGCACTGGACCACACTGCCTCCCCTCTTCCATTTGAAAGCATATGGAAGATACAGAGAAAAATTAATCATTTTATATATGTTGTAGAAAGAAGTTATAGTAGCATCAGAATACAGCACTTCACTATCAGTCAGGAAACTAAAAAACAGAACACATTTTTCAAATTATAAAGAAGCAATGAGAACAGCCCTGTCTCAGTGACCTGAATCATTCTGTAGATTTAGCTATTCTAATATTATTACTAATTTTAATACCGGGTTCAGTGTGCATGCCTGTAATCCCAGCTACTTGGGAGGCTGAGGTGGGCAGATCGCTCAGGGGTTTTTGGCTGCGGTGAACCATACCGATTGGGTGTTCGGTGCCACTGACAATCTGGCCAGCGGATGGCTGAAGGACTGGCTAGAACAGTGGTTTTAAAACTTTTTTTCTAGCAACCCAGTTGAAGAAAATTGTTGATGTCCATGACACAACGGAACGGGGAATGTGGAGTTCAGGGTGTGGGAGGAGGCTCTGGGATGGGGCAGGGTGTTGATGTGCAGGAGGGGGTCAGGGCTCCGGTTGCAGGCTCTGGTGTGGGGCCGGGGATGAGGGGTTTGGGGTGCAGGAAGGGGCTCAGGGTTTGGGGGGGGCTCAGGGTTGGGGCAGGGGATTGGGGCATAGGGTTGGGGCATGGGCTTCCCTCAGGCAGCTCCCAGTCAGTGGCGCAGCAGGGGTGCTAAGCAGGCTTCCTGCCTGTCCTGGCACCGTGGACCAAGCTGTGTCCCAGAAACAGCCAGCAGAAGGTCGGGCTCCTAGGTGGAGTTGTGCAAGCGGTTCTTGCCCACAGGCACCGTGCCCTGCCCCCAGCTCCCATTGGCCGGTAACCAGCCAATGGGAGTGCGGAGCCAGTGCTCGGGGTGGTGGCAGCGCACAGAGCCCCCTGGCCCCCCCACCTAGGAGCCGGACATGCTGCTGGCCGCTTCCGGGGTGCAGTGCAGTGTCAGACAGCTAGGGACTAGCCTGCCTTAGCCGGGCAGCACTGCTGACAGGACTTTTAACAGCCTCGTTGGCGGTGCTGACCAGAGCAGTCACAACCCAGTGCCTTACATTCCGCGACCCAGTACTGGTTCACGACCCACAATTTGAAAACCACTGGGCTAGAACAAAACGAATGACTTGTAATCAGTGCTCTCTCTGTGAGGGCTGATGGACTGATTGATCAAGGTGATATCAACTAATTATAATATAATAGTCTTATTTTGTAGACAGATCATTAATTTTACTTGCAGTTAACAATGAAATTTCATCATGATAGATTTGTACAACATCCAAACCACTGCATGTCAATAAACTGCCACAACCTCAGCTTCAGCTTCATGGAGAATACAGAGGGTTAAACAGCTCTGCTAACAGCACATCAAGCAACCCAAGGCTGGAACAGGGAAGGGTAGCACAATAGGATTGTCATCCAAGGGACAAGACACAGCACAAAAGTGAAGACAATTTCTCCCTGGAACATTGCATGAAAATCCATTTAGACCTGACAAAGAAGGGTGTTCCCTTCCATAAAAGGGATGCTTGTTTTTCTGTTGTATTACCTATCCATGTTCTAAGTCAGGGGTGGGCAAACTACGGCCCAGGGCCACATCTGGCCCTTCAGATGTTTTAATCAGTCCCTCAAGCTCCTGCCGGGGAGCTGGGGCTTGCCCCGCTCTGGCACTGGAACCAGAGGCTTGCACTGCTCCGCCTGTGTTGTGGCTCTGCGCGGCTCCCGGAAGCAGTGGCATGTCCCCCCTCTGGCTCCTATGCATAGGGTGAGCAAAGGGGCTCCACAGTCCCATTGGCCGCGAGCCATGGCCAATGGGAGCTGCAGGGGCGGCACCTGCAGATGGGGCAGCGCACCAAGCTGCCTGGCTGCGCCTCTGTGTAAGAGCCGGAGAGGGGACATGCTCCTGCTTCCAGGAGCTGCTTGAGGTAAGCGCCACCTGGAGCCTGCACCCTTGACCCCCTCCTACACTCCAACCCCCTGCTCCAGCCTTGATCCCCCTCCCACCCTCCGAAACCCTTGGTCCAAGCCCGGAGCACCCTTCTGCACCCCCAACCCCTTGTCCCAGCCCCACCCCAGAGCCTGCACCGCCCAGCCGGAGCCCTCAGCCCCTCTCGCACCCCAATCCCCAATTTTGTGAGCATTCATGGGCCGCCATGCAATTTCCATACCCAGATGTGGCCCTCAGGCCCAAAAGTTTGCCTACCCCTGCTCTAAGTATTTGGTCATTTCCCCTTTGCCCCTTAGCTGCCATTTCATTGAAAGAGGAATCTTCCCCATTATCAGCCTGCATCCCCCACTGGAGGGCAGAGATGTGTTTGTTGTCCAACAAAAACAGGACCAGTGAAACAAAGAAGTCGGCTTTTCTTCCAGAAAGTGAGGAAATAATCAAAGGGCAGATTTGTCTGAGGACATTCTTCTACACAAAGGTGTAAAACTAACTTGATATTTTGTAATGATAAAAGATTGGGGAAGGGAGAAGAGAAGGATGAATGAAGTCATCTTACTGAAACAGAATCAACTGTGTCATATCAGGGAAAATGCGGATGGAACTGCAGATGAGGTACATGGACTTATCCTACAGCATTTAGGGTTAGTGTGTGCCATATAAGCCAAGCCTTTAAGGAAAGGATGTGGTGGAGTTGCACCATCCCAGGGGAATCAGAGGGAGGGATTATTCCTCAGGGCACACCTTCTCCCAGCTCTCTGATGCACAGGCTACACCAGGGGTTGGCAACCTTTCAGAAGTGGTGTGCTGAGTCTTCATTTATTCACTTTAATTTAAGGTTTCACATGCCGGTAATACATTTTAACATTTTTTAGAAGGTCTCTCTCTATAAGTCTATATATTATATAACTAAACTACTGTTGTATGTAAAGTAAACGAGGTTTTCAAAATGTTTAAGAAGCTTTGTTTAAAATTAAATTAAAATGCTGATCTTATGCTACCGGCCTGCTCAGCCTGCTTCTGGCCTGGGGTTCTGTTCACCTAGGCTGGCAGTGGGCTGAGCGGGGCCTGCGGCCAGGACCCCAGCTGGCAAGGGGCCGGCAGCCAGAACCCCAGACCAGCAATGGGCTGAGCGATGCCAGGGGCCAGGACCCAGACTGGCAGCGGGCTGAGCGGGGCTGGCAGCCGGGACCCCAGACCAGCAGCGGACTGAGCGGCTCAGCCCGCTGCCGGTCTGGTGTTCCATCCGCTGGCTCCTGCCAGCCAGGGTCCTAGCTACCGTCCCCACTCAGCCCGCTGCCGGTCTGGGGTCCTGGCAGGGGGCTGGAGGGATACGCCCTGCCTCCACCCCCCTTTCCCAAGGCCCCGCTCCTGCCTCTTCTCTGCCTCCTTCCCGGTCTCAGCAGCAAGGGCGCTGGGGCTCCTCTTCTCCCCTCCCTCGCAAGGGCCATAGGCGGCAGGGAGGGAGAGGAGGCAGGGCACGACAGCATGCTGGGGGAAGAGGCGAGGGAGGGGGAAGCTTGGTCCTACAGCAGCAGCCGGCAAGACCAAGCTTGCTTCTGCCCCGTGCCCCCGCCAGAGAGAGCGGTGGGCAGGGGGCGGAGAAGAGTGGGCTGGGCCGGGCAGGATTTTTAATGGCACGCTCCTGCCTGCTGGGGTCCCGGCCGTCGGCCCCGCTCAGCCCGCTGATGGGGTTCGGCAGCGAGCTGAGCAGGGCCAGCAGCGGTCACAGCATGCCATTAAAAATCGGTTCATGTGCTGTCTTTGGCACGTGTGCCATAGGTTGCAGACCCCTGGGCTACACCATCTGCAGGCCAATTGGGTAGTGAGGGCAGAGACAGACCCACCTCCTCCCTATGGCTCTGGTGTGCATCCTTTAGAGCACATGTAGGAAGCAGTCCTGTGTTCCTGACAGTATGCAGGGACTGAGCAGGGGCGCGGGAGTAAAGATCCTTTCACCCTACCCCTTCCCACTGCAGATCCACACAAGGGCCAGTCGCAAGCTGGCCCATAAAGAACAACGAGAAAACTATTCAAAAATAATCTTCCTCCACAATACAAAAATCATATGCTTTATTCATCTGTCATCATACACCGCAATGAAAGTTTCCATTGTTTTCCACTGAATCTTCTACAGAAAATATTGTGACTCATTGTTTCAGCCATACCTCCACTGTAGTAGTAATAAAATTTATTTACTGCTTTTTAGCTCAGGATTTTAAAGCACTTTTCAAACACCAGATGCAAGCCTGCACCACTTGAAATCTGAGGCCTGATCCTGCAAAGTTTCTGACTGCCTCTTTTTTAATACTCAATGCATTAAAATCAATAGGATCCTTGCTGGATCAGATGGTTAAACCTGCCTGTGGAATCAATGGGAGATTTGAGTGTGCAAAAAATACAAGATCAAGCCCATTAGTTAATTATGTCTTATAAGGCTCCAAGAGGTATGAAAGAATTACTTCACCCATCACTAAAAGGCAGTCACTTCTCGAGTGGTATAAAACAGCTGTTGTCAATACACAGAAACAGTGCACAACAGTTTCAATCAACATATAAAATTATATAACTAAGTATTTCCATTTCTATAGTTTGTCAATTTTAATTCTTCCCAGAAAGAAGCTGTTACAGTGTAATTGTCCTTACTGTAAAGTAAAATGTGCTTATAATGAATGGTCATAAGCAGTAGCATGAATGAATAGTTGCCAAGCAACCAATAAATAAACGAAAGGTTCCAAATAACATGACCTCTCTTTAAAAGATAAAGCTCTCTCTGACATAATTATTTTTCAAATCCATTTCTGCAGCAAGCAGAATCATGTTTGGAACTCCAATATAGGTCTTCTTAATACAAACTGAAACCAAATCTGTCATTTGACACACTGGAGATATCAAACCAAGCATAGTCAACCCACCCCCTCACATTATGGTGAGTGGCAGGGAGTGGAGATGGAAAATGGGTCAGGCAATAAACTGTAATCCAATATGGAGAGGTGAACAGCATTCATGATTAAACAAGAGCATTAAAAAGATCAGTTATATTAAGTATCTTCAAACAACATCAAGAAGAAGAAGTCTTCTAGGATTTTATCATCATAAAACAATCATGAGTTAAGGTAAAAGAAGGAGAAAGACTTTAAAACTGAGAGAACAGATACAGGTTAAAATGTTTTGAAACTATATAATTCACCATTTTATCTTTATAAACCCTTACAACTGAGCCCTGCCATGTGCATAAGCAGAATTAAGGTGCCTAGAGCAAGCACTGACCTTTTAGATGGATTCAAATAAAATTGACAGAGAGGCATAAATCTTAAACCACTTAAAAAATAGTATATCCACTCTGAGAAAACAATGAATGGTAATGTATTAATTTCACAATATTTTACTGTAGGATGACCTCTTGCGTGATGGAAGCAGAATTTTTAGGACAATATATTCAATAATTCTTTTATAAATATCTTATGAAATAAAAGATAAAATACACTGCAGTTTGCTATGTTTATCTTGCAATGTTCACAAAATACTTTATTTAACCAAACTTTTTCTTTCATAAAACTGAGAGCTACTAATGGATTTGATGTTCAAATACTAAACAACTGACTATTTGTAATGGTAGATAGGATTCATTCTAATTCTAAATAGTTCCCTGTCATTAAAACCATAGAAGCCCTAAAGAACTAACATACGACTTGGACTGTGTAAACTCTTTGGGACAGGGACCATCTTTGTTTGTTTGCATATTGCCTAACACAATGGAGATCGATCCAGGACTGAGCCCCTGTGTATTCCTGTAATACCAATAATAAATAATATTTCACTCCAGTAGTACATTAATCTGTTGGTATTCTTAAATACAGGAATTATGTTTTGAATTATAGCAGGCAATGCAATAATCCAAACAATAATCTCCATGCATATTTCATAGTCTCACTGAAAGGAAGGCCAATTCATTGCATAGTACCATGTGCCTTTTATGATGGAAGAGTGTGAAAAGCCTTCCGTTAGCTACCTGAGCTATAACTTTCTGATTAACATCCATTTATATTAATGCTGCGGCACAATGCTAGATATATAGATCTGTTCATCAGAAGCCTTTACAGCTAAATTTCTTTGTACCTGCTTTTTCTAAGTAAGTACTGACTATACTACATTATATCTAAATTCTCTACTGAGTAATATACTTCAGCCAGCTAGCTACACCCACCGTCAATATTAACAAATGGTCATTTAGCATCCTTTTATAAATATACTCACAACTTCAGTGAGTAAGGAGTGAATGACTGGGCCCTTATATACTTGAATGTAATGTGTAATGCTTGTAAATAAAAACAATATGAAGGGCCTATCAAGTTTCTTTCAATACACATGGCAGTGTGTAATGTCAGGAATACCTTTAACTCCTTCTTTACATGTATTTTCCGGGCTTGCTCTGTAACATGCTCTTATTACAATACCGCATAGCACTTGCAATTCTAATTAAGTATTCCAGTTGAAAAGCACATAAAAGGGAAGAGGCAGATTTTTTTTTCTTGCCAATTGTTTATTCCCTTACAATTACAGGTTGAAGATTTAAAATGATCAGTTTTTTAAAGTTTATAAAAACCCAGCGCGTAGGGATGAAAAGGTCATGTATTACCATTCAGCAAGAGTAGGACACTAATTGTAAAGTTTGTTAACAATGAAAACAAAGAGGTTCTCATCCGCTTGTTACCATGGAAAAATGCTACCAGACAGCATTTCTCTGAAGTTTTGATTCCACTGCGTTTTGTTCCACAATAAGCAATTTAACTGTCACACTTACTTAAAAAGGAGGGAAGGAGAAAAAGAAGGTTGTATTGTTTTAAGGTGTTGCTCATACTAAAATAGGACTCACTTTAAAATCCCCTTAGGGACCCAAGCATATATATTTAGCAATAGAAGACGGAAAATATAGTATAACAGTCTGCTTTAGAAAAGAGATGATGAGCCATACTTTTCCCTCTAGTATTTCCCACAACACTGATGCAGTTAGCGAGACTAGACATGATCCTCCAAACACTTCTTCACCCAGTACTCCTTACTCACATGAATAGTTGCAATAACTTGGATGGGGCTACTCAACATGAGTAGGGGTAGGCAGGATGAGAGTTGGGGAGAGGAAGGTGCTCCTACCCTGTCTTTTGATATAGGTAGTTTGTTTCAATGGGTTTTGATTCTTCCCCTCCCCTACCCCACCCACACCTATTAAAAAGGTGAAACTGTTGTTAATGCAATATAAATAAAAATAATTACAGAAATTCTTAGACTGTAGAAAATGTCAGCTTTAGGAAAATAGTTATCAACAAAATTACAAGTTTAAAAGTCACATTCTACTCTTTAATATTTGTAACTACCCTATGAGTGTTAGAGTTCTGCTTAGGTCTTTAACAGGGAAATTGCCTATAAACACTAGAAGTATTTAGTATCTAGTAAGAAGTATTTAGTATCTGCAAGAAACAGTTAACATAATGAAGAACCAGTGGAAAAAAAATTGTTTGCCTGGGAATTTCATTATCCTACATAGATTTTCAAAGGGGAAAATCCAGCCAGGTCATTACAAGAATTCTATACTGAAAGCTCTCAATTTGTAGGATAAAATTGGAATTTTAAATATTTTGTTAATAGCTATTATCCCATTTACTATCCCACTGATGCATCTGACTTGTAGAGTAAGACTGAACTAAAAATTTAGGGAAACACTGAAAACCTCTGGTGCACAATCACTCACACAAGTAAACCTCAGACTTTGATGGCAGTACTTATGTGAGTAATATGGAATTAACAATCTGGACCTTAACCCTAACCTTTGATCCAGGTGACACCTTAGAAAGTGATCCCCAAAACTCCAGTGATGACCAGGAACCTCTGAAAATAAAAGCTAAAACTTCCTAAAACTAGTCTTACATGAATCCTAGATCTCAAATATTGTTACTCAAAGCACACATGAATACTTGAAATAAATGGTGGATTTACAGCCCTCCCTTATCTAAATCCACTGCAAAATTTTCATTGACATCAGAGAGCATGTGAGAGCAATACTATGGTTAACGCAATAAATAAATGACTGTCATTTACATTTCTCACTCTGACCTACATCATACTCAGCTACGTCTAGTTATTAAAACAGTATGTACCATATGAAAGTCATCATTGACATTCGTGTTTCAGAAATTACACGTCAGCTATCATTGGAAGCAGAACCTTCACCCACTTCCATCTGGATGTTTAGCAAGAACAAGTTTTACAAACAACCAATATGATCTTTAAAAAATGGTCATGCCAATTATAAAGTCAGGTTCCTATTTTTTTGTCTTAGAAGATGATACCTACACTTAATCTCTTTGAACTTCAGTAGTATCCCTTGAGACGTGCTCTGGTTCAGTCTTACAAACTCAAGTTGGAAACCAAGAAAGCCAGCATTTCTATACAAATTTTATTCAATACCTAAAATGTTAGACTATATCAGTCAGAATTTCCAATGCTCAATACCTATCATCAATATTTCCTCCAAATTTTACTGTAATCAGAGAGTATAAAAATCAAAAAATAAATTCTAAATTCACATGAAACCTCAATTAGCATAAAAATAATCACATCACAGTCTGTTTTCCAAATACATGTATTCAGTGGAACTGAATTCAACCAAACTGGCACTAGTTTTTTAAGGCACCCTAATTTCTATGTGTATTTTAATGGATCTTGGAATGAATTTGTCAGATTCCATTTTACTGATTTATTATAGAGTGTAAGTGTTTTATGGGTCTGATGCTGACACACAGAATTGTATGGCACAGTGTCACCACATTGTTGCCAAGTCCTTTGCCTCACATTACCTTCTGCTTTGTGATTGTGGCACCTCTCGATATTACAACAAAAGACAACTGAAAAGCTGTGAGGGTATGAAAATACCTTGGAAGTGCTAGCATGGAACACATTTTGTTTCAGGAAGAAGAGGAGGGTCAGGAGATGAGACACCTCTAAAGGAATAGAGAACCTGAATGGCATTTCATGAGTACAAGCACTTTCCCCCCCTCTTTGGCTTTCCTTCCTTGTGGTACTGTACTTCCCCCTCAAAATCTGCTATTTTCCATATTGAAGAGAAGGGAAAAAATAAATTGGCTTTTCCTCTTTCCCCTGAAAACCTCTCACGTGTTGTGGTTGGCCTCCCCTTTGTGCCCCACTAGACTGACATTCTCTCTCTCCTCCCACCATAACTCCATCTACTACCCATCTCTCCAGCAGAACCAGTGGCCAGCAAATAAGTCTACAGAGGGAGGAGGAAGTTCTTCTGTAGCTGAAATTTCTTTTATATCCCCAGCAGAGGGCCACTAAGGGAAGACAGGAAAGGGTACACAAAGCTGTCTCCTCTCTTCCTCTATGCTTCTTTTTATATCCACCAATGAAAGAATGAAGTTGAGAAAGTAGCAGTATAGCAGGAGACATGGTTGAGAGAAGAATCAAAATGTGCACGTCAGCTCGGAAGGGTGGGAGAAACATTAGGGGGAAGGAAACAGAGCAGCATTGCATGCGAGGAAAAATACTGAGGGAAATTAAGAAAATTACTAGAAGTGAGTGTTATTATTTATATTGCAGTAGCCTCCAAAAGCCACAATCAGGATCATGGCTCCATTGGGCTAAATATTGTACAACAGATGGAAAGACATGGTCTCTGTCCCAAAGAATTTACAATCTAACACAAGGGGGAGGGAAATATTAGGGGAAAGAGAAAAGGTGTGTGTGTTTGTGTATTAGGACGAGCGACCAGAAATGGCAGAGGAAGAGATCTTGGAGCAAAAGAGACCAGGAGTTTTGAGCGGGGAGGAAATCTTAATGATGGCATGGAGAGACCAGGATTACATGAGAAGAGACTGATGTGAGGAGACCACGAGTGTGTGTGGGGAGATCTTGGGAAAGTGACCCCTGGAGAATGTGTGTGGTGGGGGGAACTCTTGGTGGTGGAGAGGGAGAGACTAGTATTGGATCAGTGGGGAAATCTTGGGACAGGAAGAGACCAGAAGTGGGTGTGTGGGAGAGGTGAACTTGGGTGAGGAGAGACAGAGAGACCTGTATTGTGTATGGGAGGAGATCCTGGAGGAATAGACCAACAGTGCACAGGGGGAGACTAGAAGTGAGCAAGTGTGTGTGTGGAGGGGGGAACATGGATGGGGAAGGGGACCAGGTCTGTCTGGGCAGAGATTTTTGGGGGTAGACCCAATGTCTACCCTGGAAGAGATTTTTTGTGGAAGACACCAGGTGTGTTTGGGGAGATCTTGGATGAGGCATAATTGATATGAAGTACAGATGTGTCTGGGGTTGAGGAGATATGGGACAGGGGTGTGTCTGAGGGAGATTTCTTTATTGTGGGGCAGGAATGTATGTAAGTGGGTGAGAGCTAGGGGAACAGGAGTTTATGTAAGAGAAAGAGGAAATGTGTGTGTGTGTGTGTGTGTGTGTGAGTGTGAGTGTGTGTGAGAGAGAGAGAGAGAGAGAGATGTTGGGGACAAGAGTATATTTGTGCTAGAGAAAGAGTTCAGGGAATACAAGTGTGTGGGTGAGAGTCTGGAGATAGAAACAAATGGTCTGTATGGTCTATGGATGCAGCAGAAAGTTCAGAAAGCAGGATGGACGGGAGAGAAGCAAGTGAGGAGTATGGGCAGATAACAAAAGAATGGAATTATAGTGTGAGTGAGAGAATGAAAGAAATGTGTAAAGTAGGGAGACATACACAGAACAAGAAAGAAAGGAAGGTGAAGGACCGGACTGGATGGGAAGAAAAGAGAGGGAAGTATTATACAGTATTGAAAAACCAGATTAAAGGAAACCAAACTGCAGAAAAGGATGCATCAAGATACACCATGAAAGGCAAGGAAAAAAGGGAAAAAAGACTATGCACAAAGGAGACATAGTAACAAATATTTCTTAATGGAAAGCATAACATAAAAAAATCAAAACTGAAAAAATGGGGTGGATTAGAATAGGGGTTGGAAATGGGGGGCATACACTGAAATCTCACTGTGGCAGCAAAATTCCTAGGGTTAGTCCTGCCTGGGAAGCTATTCATTTTAATTCGCTTTTCTACTTTTTTATATATATATATATATATAATTCCTTCTTGGCTCTCCCCACCCTCCAACTTTAGTCGCAACTAAATGGCATTTATTTAGGCATTTCTAGTAACAAGTATTCAGTCATGCTTAAATGAGAAAAAGACCAGCTTTTGTGCTTAAATATTTGACAAGGAGATATACTAACGTATCAAGTTTCCCTCCCCCCTTCCTCCACATTAGACTCTCTTTCATTTATTTTTCCCCTTTGTTTAAAACAGCAAGACATCTGAAGTCAAAGGTATCCCTGCAGCTTTCTCCGAGCTGTCTGGGTATTATATACCCTTGCTCCTTTTATTATGCCACTGGCTTGTGTTTAGGGATTCGTATCTTCCCGGCATATCCCGGGCACAATGATGTGGTCTAGCTCTGGGCTGCCGAGGATAACGGGATTCTCCGGCTAACAGGCATCCATCAGACAAGGGAACTCGGATCCGAGAAGGAAAGCTGCAGGAAAGCAAAGCCAATGTGCATGTATGTCTTGGCTGCTCCGGAGACATGGCTGGGGAGCTGTTTTACTGAATCAGCCCAAATATTGGGGAACAGCCTTCGGAAGAAAGGGAAGGAGGAAGGAAACACACACACACTCACACATACACCCGGCTGATCTTACCTCCACATTGAAATACTGCTCCGCTGTGCACACGGGGGCACATAAAATCCAAAGCAAGGTTTGCAAGAAAAACCCCCTGGAATGATGTACGAAATCCAACCGGCTTCCAGTGCTGAATGCGAGTAAGATCATAGTGAACTGCGCCTCAGTGGATGGAAGAGTCTCTTTCTCTCTGCTCTCTCTCCTTCCCTTACACAAACAAACAGTCCCCAGTGTTGGTGAAGAACCCTTAATGCAGGTTCACCCACAACAGGGGAGGAGGAGGAGGAGAAGAAACAGACACTTCACTCCACAACACAGATAGCAGCAGCAGCAGGGTCAGCTCTTACTCATCCTCAGTCCCGTAAGGAGGGAATGTGGCGTCCAAGTACAGCTGCAGCTCCTGCAAGGCTTTTTCCTTTGCACAGCAGCCGCCTCTGTGTCCTCCTCCTCCTCCCCCTCCTGCTCGGAAAGGCCTTTGCTGCTTGGCTGCCTGTGCTCCCCTGCCCTGCCTGTGCTTGTGCCTCTCCTCTCTCTTCTCTCCTCCACTCCAGAATGTTCATCTGTAATCTACATAACTCCTCCTCCAGAGTCAGCCTCCTCACATACATCTTAAAGGAGACAATCCTGAAAGGCTACTGTCAGTCTGTGCTGGAATGGACCTGATTCCCCCTCTAAAGCAGGAGCTCTCTCACAAGCTGCTACAACTGTTGGAACAGATTTCCAAGAAAGGCAGTGGGATGAGTGAGTTTAATGCACGCACACACACACACACACACACTCCCTAGTTAGGAACTCTCCTGCCCAATGAAGTTTGAAAAATCTGTAAATTCCTTAAATCCCTCAATTCATAGGAATGTGTTGGAGCCCACTTCTCCCTGTTCATAAACTGCCCTGCTTGCCAAGTGTACTGTGACACTAAGTTGTATGTGAGGGACAACATTAACCTTGTGTCTATATACTGCCCAGCCCCCTCCCTGCTAAGAAAACCTCTACTCAATTTTCTATATGCACCTTTCGTATAAATCTCTCGATACGTTCCCTAATGTCCACTTGTAATATAATTATCTTTATATATCCCTCATTACACACTACCTTTACACAGCTCTCTTTATAGACCTTCACTATATAGCTCTGGATACACTTGTCATTATGAGCAACCTCAAGACAAGACTGATTTTATGGAAAATTGGTGCTGTCAAATTAACTTGATTTTTTTTGTAATGAGATCACAAGTTTGGTTGATAAACTCTTGCAATAACAGACTTAGAGTTCGGTAAGGTATTTGACCACACATCCTGATAAAAAAAATCAGCATTATACAAAAGCAATGTAGTGCATAGTAAATGGATTAAAAACTGCATATGGCTCCCCAATAAGCTCCCAGTGCAACAGTGTTGCCAGAAGGGATAATGTGATCCTTGGATGCATAAACAAGGGTATCTTGAGTAGAAGTAGAGAAGTTATTTCACCTCTGCATTTGGTACTGGTGCAACCACCACTGAAATACTGTGTCCAGTTCAATTCAAGATGGATGTTGATAAACTGAAGAGGATTCAGAGACAAGACACCAGAATAATTAAAGAATTGGAAAACCTGCCTTTCAGTGACTGACTCAAGGAGCTGCCTATTTAGTTTAACAAAAAAAAGTTAAGGGATGACTCGAGTCTAAAAGTACCTACACAGGAAACAAATACTTCATAATGGGCTCTTCAGTCTAGCAGAGAAAGACATAACCTGATCCAATGGTTGGAAGCTGAAGCTAAACAAATTCAGACTGAAAATAAGGCATAATTTTTTTTAACAGAAAGAGTAATTAACCATTGGAACTGATTGCCAGGGGTCACACTGGATTGTCCATCACTGCCAAATTTTTAAATGAAGATTGGATTTTTTTCTGAAATATATACTCTAGGAATTATTTTGGAGAAGATCTACGGCTTGTGTTGTACAGGAGGTCAGACTACATGATCACAGTGTTTCCTTCTGGCCTTGGAATCTATGATAGAGATCAGAATGTAAATGTTAATGGGGAATGGTCATTAAATGTGGTGTTTCTACTGAGGTCCCACAAGGATATGTCACTGGCCCAATGCTGTCCATTATCCTCATCACAGTGTGAGTGACTGACTATATCCTGTAATATCCTGAACAAACTTTATGGGATGAAGATAAACTTTATTTAATTAAACCTTATTGAATTAGGGTTGAAAAAACTGGAATGGTTCAGACTAGGAGTGCATAAATGTGTGTGTTTGGGGAGAAGAGGCCCAGGAGTGTGTAGGGCAAGGGAGATCTTCAAAGAGAAAGAAATACCATCAGGAGTGTTTGTATGGGGGAACAAATAGTAGAAGTGTGTGTGGTGGAGTAGGATCACAAATATATATATGAAAAAAAACAAACAAAATAACACCCCTCTCCCCCCCCAAAAAAAACAAACAAACTAAAGCTACCACAAAAAAGCACTTAGCTGCACACCCTTCTCCTCATGTGGAGAGGGCAAAACACCAACACATGACAGATGTTAGTCAAGCTGCTTAATGTGCTACTGGAAGGCACTCAGATACTACGACGATGAGCACAGAATAAGAACCTATATGCAATAGAACAGGGCAAACTGGGGACAGGAATGTATGTGAGTGCCTTACAGAGAATGGGGGAGCTGTAAGGGAATAGGGTACAAGAGTTTGTGTCAGAGGAGGAGGCAAGAGAAAATATGTTTGTGTATATAGGAAAAGAGCTTGGGGACAGCAGTGTATTTATGGGTGATTGTGACAGAGAGGCTGGACTTTCACCATATGCTCTTCATCCACATGAGGATCTCTGCAAAGCACCGAGATAGCTGGGATATGGTGGTGTTTACATCTAATGTCCAGAAGCTGTAGAGCAGAGTATGAAATTTAAGACTGAGGAAAAACACACTACAAAAGATAGAGAAAAAGATACATTAAGAAAGGAAAAATTTCTGAAGGAAAAATGTGGTAACATTAGTAAAAATTAATTATTTCATGAAAACATGTTTTAAAAATTATTAGAATGGAGTTGTAGCTATGGAGAATGGAGTGTAACTATGGAAATCCCATGGGTGCATTCAAATTCCTAAGTCACGTGCTACCCACCTAGTCTGCGTGTATCCTCACATTTAATTTTATTTTCTAAATTTTAAAACAATTATTCCTCTTGGTTCCTCTTCCCTCCCCGCATAATCTCCACTCTTCAGCTTTTGTTATGTGGAGTTTAAAAACAGGCGCTCCTAAACATCGGCTCTCCCAGCAATTTCTCCACATTTGTGACTTCAACGCAAGGGCTCTTTATGCCTGAGCACTCACAAATGAGCCAGATGGCACTGGGATTGTGGCAATGATTACTCACTGAGCTTGTGGTAATGCTGTAATGCCAATTCAATAAGGATTGTAAGATCTTAATAGTTTGTGTTGAATATCATCTCTTTAATTTATGTGAGGCACCTTGAGTATGAGATAAGTGTTGTTAAAAGCTAAAGAAAGAAACAAATAAAAATAAATAATGCTCAGTACCAACAGGTGACTCGTACAGAACCTGAGGAGCCAGCAGCAAGGAGGCCTGAGAGGATCTTCCTGCACAGTAGAACAATTTATGAAGGGACAACAACTCCTACAAGTTTTCTAAGAGTGTCAACAGATCTCCCAGAGTTTGCCAGTTGGTCAAGAAAGAAGCAAATAGGCAGCTATTTAGGATAAAAACAAAGGGTGGGATGTCCCATACATGGTTTCATGGGACAAGGATAAGGCCCCTGTAACTTTGTATCAAGCTGCACCTAAATTCTGAGGCATGTTTCCTGCATTTTGTGGCACCCAGGTGCAGAGGAATGGAAATTCTGCAGCAGCTTAATTTAAATTTTAAAATGGACTTTTTTTTAATGAGTGAATTAAAAAGTAACAAACAAGCCGACCATGCTAAATTGTTCCTATGTTGTTTATTTTGTTGTCAAATTACATTCATTGTACACTTCCCTTCCCCCTCCCCCGCCACATTATCAGCTTTCAGTGTTTTTGTATTGACACTATAATAAGAAGTTGTTGGGGGAAGTTGAGGTTTTGACAGCTAGCGGCACAGTTTTGACATTTGGCTACTAAAGAGTTATTTGGGGATTATGGTGTGAGCCCTTGAGCTGGATGCTTCTGCCAAAATGAACAGCAATAAAGTAACAAGGAGTCCGGTGGCACCTTAAAGACTAACAGATTTATATGGGCATAAGCTTTCGTGGGTCTGAAGAAGTGAGATTTTTTACTCACGGAAGCTTATGCCCAAATAAATCTGTTAGTCTTTAAGGTGCCACCAGACTCCTTGTTGTTTTTGTGGATACAGACTAACACAGCTACCCCCTGATACTTGAGCAATAACGTAGTTAATGTTGACATTTAAGTCAAAATTGGTAGATTTCAGTTAATAGCTAAGGAGATGAATGGTTTGATTTGCACCTCTCAAAGCTGTTGTGCTGTAAACTTGGGAAGACAACAGTGCATCAGATTGCACTTGCAATTGGACAGCATCATATATCCTTGCAACCCTGACAGCAAAACACTTGTCTAATGAAAGCTTAAATTCTGGAGCAAAGTTCTACTGCAAAGGGGGCCCAAGAGGTAAACTCACTGGTCTCAGAATCACTGAATATCTGGGGCTCCTGAGTAAAACCATTTTAAATGTATAGACTACTTGTGAGAGATTTTGGAGCAATGTAGGAACTATTTAAAGAAGAAAATTCCACACTGTTCTGGTAAGAAGAGAGCATCATTAATAATAGGAAACTAATTTGAAGAGAGTCCACTTGCAAAAAAAACATGTAAAGAAGCCAACCTGCAAGAAGCGAGGGAGAGAACCCACCTAAGAGAGTGGTACCTATCTCCTAGAGACAGGCCTGCAAGTGACAAAGGAAAGCCCTTCCCTCATAGAAGTTCATAGTGCATGACTCCAAAATTATGTATTTTTATTGTATTGTTTGAGAAATAGTAGGTGATCATATAACCAAAGACTGCATAGGAATGCATATGCACAAGGGAGCAGCATTCAAGTTGCATGTACAACTTCAACTTCGTATGTTTTTGAATTTTGAGAGCTTAAACGGGCAGCTTTAACATCCTCACAATGCAGTTTTACGATGGGATATGTATAGGTATTATACATATGAGAGAGAGAGAAAGGTAACAAGAAAAACACCTTAATTCACATAAAACATAAAAGACTATTATCAAAATATTATACACTACCATATACAAAGAGAAAGGAATAATAATTAAAAAAAGAAATCCACCCCAAGCAGACACTACACAAGGATCATTGAAAGAACTGCTCCAGGCCATCTGTGCCATGTTAACAGCATGGATGGAAGGCAGAAAATTCCCCTATAAAGGGCAACAGGAAGCTGCCGAGAAGGGAGAAGGCTCCTGCCAGGAAGACCTGATCCAAAGGGAGTTGAGTAGTCAACGCCAGGATGCTGGACTTCAGCCAGGAAAAGCCTGGGAGTGACTGTGATAGTACCCAGCTCTAGGAAGGAGGGCTAGGAACTGCTTACTTAAGGGGAGAGAGAGAGAGAGAGAGAGAGAGAGACACTGAACTGGGTTGGGAGACCAAAAGGGCCAGCATGTATACAGAGAACTAAATAAACTGGACCCCAGAAAGGGAATGATTTTATTACCTTTGGACTGAGAAAGTTATTAGGGGCTCCAAGGAGCCAAAAAACAAAGGCAGGATGTTGCTGAGTGACCTCTGGCCATGAGGGGGTACTCAGGAGGCAGCTGGCCCTCTTACAAAAATGAATAGCAACCTTAGGAAACCAAAGAACTTTTAAACAGTGAGTATTGCCAACCCAAGTGTTCTAAAAATCACAAATCAGGCCTCAAAACAAACAAAAACCATCCCCACCCCCCAATATTGCAAGACTCATGATAAAATAGCAAGAGGGGACAACACTTCACACTCCTACCATCGAGAGACACCCCAATAAAGAACTGAAGCATATTTCCTTCAGCTAGGCCTGGGTAAGAAGAGGCAGTATAATCATATGACCTTTAACTTCACAGAGGCTTCTAAACAGTGCAATCATACTTTTAGGCTAAGGTTGTTAAAACTGCCTAGAGGATTCGGATGCCTAGTTCTCATTAATTTTAATGGGGATTTACAATAAATTTAATTACTAGGGCAGGTTGAAAAATGGAAAGTTCTTCCTCTAAAATGCCATGTTTTTTTTTTTAAATTCATCCCACATGGGGACAACAATTTCTAAAGGAAAACTTTCATGGGAAGGGATTTTCAGAAAAAATCCATTTTGGGAGAACCAACATGGGATTTCTCCATCTTGCTGGCTGTCAGTCACTTTGACTTTCTGTCTGTGGGGGAAGCCAACAGGCTGAGCACTGTAGAAGACATTGGCCACTGAAAGTGGAATTGACAATAGCCTTCCAGGGGGAGGGGGAGCTGTCATTTTGATTTTCCTGATGGAAAAAATAAATTTCCTAACAAAATTTCCAATTTTGCAAAAAGGATATTTTCTGTTGGAAAATCATTCTGAAGGAAAATTCCTAACTAGCTCTATTAGCTACCAAAATGGGGGGCATTGAAGGCACATGGTGTCCTGTAGGAAGTGCTCTGGACCTTGAAGGAATGGGCCCTGACTTGGCTAGGAAAGAAACACTGGGGATTTCAGCAGGATGAAAGTAGCACTATTAGAATTAAGTAGTGGCTTTAATTGTAATGTACACATCAAGAAGGTTCCAACTGTGTGTGCATGCACATGGGCGTAGGTCAGAGAAAGAGAGAGAGAGAGAGAGAGAGAGTGCGCACACATTTCTTTTGATATGAAGAGTAGAGTTTCAGGTTTCCATTATAGATAACCAGAGAGCTGACAAGAAGTGAAGGGAAATTCGGGAGTGTAAGTCACATACTTCTTGCTTTCTCATCTCACAGACATATGTGCAGGTCTCCGTGATGTTGGAATATGTATAGTGCTTAATAGAATGTGTTATATTATAGAGAGAGAATTGAATGTGTTCTATATATATATATATATATAGAGAGAGAGAGAGAGAGAGAGAGAGAGAGAGAGAGAGAGAGAGAATTGAATGTGCAAAACAATGGTTTCAAAGAACTCTTATTTTTCCTTATAGTTTGTGTTTCTTTTGTTATTTAAATAATAGAGCTGAGTAAATGCTAAAAATATATTAGTTTAAATTTTCTTTTAAAATTGCTTTGACTATTCTTGTGTTCATTTTTATTTTGGCTTTTGAAAATGTTGTGAACAAGCTTTACTAGTGGAAATATTCACAAAAATGAAAATTATTCACAGAGTGGAAGTTTATTTTCAAATTGCGTAAGTGATCAGTCACATTTCAAATTGCTAATTTACAATCAATTATGCAAGTCAAAATTTGTACTTTATTAATTGGGTACATTCTTCAAATCAATCAAATGAATTAAGTGACTAAAGAACATTTGAACATTCCCAATAAACTGTTTTGCAAAGGATCTCCAGACTAAAAATCATTTGCTAAAGACATTTGCAAATAATTTTGAGAAATAAATACATTTGATAATGTTGCAATCTGTTCACAGATAGTTCATGAACAGTAAAAGAGGTGAAATATATAATAAATTGTTTGTTCAATATTACTTTCTCAGGTCTAATGGGTGTAAAAACAGATATATACACCAAAGGGGTCAAATTCTATTTTACGGGGCACATCCTCAGCTAGTGTAAATTGTCATAGCTCCATTGATTTGAATGTCTACATGCCTAGATTTGACCTGGATAGTCTCCCATAGCACAGTACAACCATGTACATTGCCAGCATGTCACACAGAAGTATCCAACAAGAGCAAGTAAAAAATATAAATGTCGAGGAATGCAATAATGATTTTGAGAGCTAAGTTTTTCCTTCGCTTAAACCAATACGTATACCAAGTAACTTCACAGTCTGCAGAATTTGGTGCTTAAATCTAATTTATTTATTTATTATCTTGGGTGAAGAATGCATCTGTTATACATTTAGAAAGCATTTTTACTAGCCATTTAACAAAATTAAAGTCTTTTTCCTAAACAGACTATACAGTTTCTTGACCCCATATTAACTTTTTCCGTTTTAGAGGATAATAAATACAGGTGACATGGTATGCCAACATATATCACATATTTTTTAACCATTACTTTGAAAAAATATAGTATTAGACACCAGATATGCATTTTCTGGGTACCAAACTCCTTGGTGATACTTGAGATCATGGCAGCAGGCACCGCAGTAATTTAATGGTTGCTCAGATATTTTCATTCTCCTGACCCTTCAATAGAATACAATCAGTTCTTCACATTGTTTATTTTAATGCTTCAGGCCCAAAATCTGTGTAACCTTTTTGCTCCACACATTTTAGATGAGTGCTCTGATCCCCACCAAGGCATTTTATTGCTATGGTGATGAATATTTCCATTCCATGCATTACAGCAGGGCCGGCTCCAGCTTAACAAGCAGGTGCTTGGGGCAGCCAAGGGAGGGGGTGGCACCTGCGGCAATTTGGGGGCGGCAGATCCCTCGCTCCCTCTAGGAGCGAAGGGCCTGCCGCTGAACTGCCACCGCCAATTGCGGCTTTTTTTTTTGCTTGGGGCGGCAGAAATGCTGGAGCCGGCCCTGATTACAGATACCAATCAGTTCCATGTAATGTTTTTTTGGGGGTGGTGGGGAGGAAAGGAGGAAGAGGGGCAAGGATGTGGGCTGAAGATCTGGGAAAATTTATGAAGAGTGGATGTGGGGGGGAAGCCTCTTAACTTGTCTGTGTAAATTATGTTCTCATCGAGTTTTTACAGAAGTAAAATGTAATGTTAATTTTTCATACATTATAACCAAGGGTTAATGAAGTCAAAACCCAAACAAAATGTGTCTTTAATCTACATTAAAATATAGAACTATTCCTTCCTATAGATAGTAATTTCTTCCACATCTCAAGGGGGAAGATTATATACCTGGGCCAGATTTTAAGGGTACGTCTATACTTACCTGCTAGTTCGTCAGCAAGCAATCGATCTTCTGGGATCAATTTATCGCCTCTTGTCTAGATGCGATAAATCGATCCCGGAAGTGCTCGCCGTCGATGCCAGTAATCCTGCTCCACGAGAGGAATAGGCGGAGTCGACGGGGTAGCCTGCCTGCCGCGTGTGACCCATGGCTGAAATTGCGTATCTTAGTTCGAACTGGGGGCTTAGTGTGGACCAGCCCTAAGTTGTCCACTTCATACCTTAAGATTATTTACTACAATTTAAAGTTTTCTCCAACTATATTAGTTTTATTTTTGGATGGAAAGATCCTCATACGTTGGGTATCATTGCATGCTCACCCATTGACTGTTCAGTGGGAGCAGTGGTTGAAATATTAATACTTTCTTCCCTCATTTTGATGCCTGTTAGAGCACAGATTCTTCTTTTGCTTCAGGAAACAAGCTTTTCATTTAATGATTAAAAATGTACTTGACTGATGGTAAGGACCTGCTAGTATAAGTGAGATGAGGACAGTGTTATGGTTGGGGTGTTACTATTGGATAAGTACAGCATGTGTAGCTTTCAGAAGTGATCTTACTTGCAGAAATTCATAGTTCATTGGGTGTAATAATAACCATCACTTGTACAGCATCCGAACTCTGCCTCTACTAGTCAGTGCTACCTAGGGGGAAAGGGTGAAGTTCACCCTCTGCAGACACTATAATTCAGAAAGTGATCACTTGTAAGATGCCCCATTGACTCTTCATGGCATGAACCAGGGGATCTCAAACCTTTTTAAAGCACTAGCCATGTGTTAATAAAGATTTGTTTTGGGGACCACTTCCATTCCTGTTAGCAACTAAATAAAACCTTTGTGGCAAATAAAGCAATTGCTTCACTTCTAAAATAATTATGATTAGGAAATATCCTTTTGAGCTTTCTTTTAATGCATTTAGTAGGTGGAAACAAGGAGGAGGAGCCCCCATCATATGGCCACTCAGCTCTCTCTGAACCCCCAGCCATTGATCATAGGCATGGGAACTAGGGGTGAGGAGGTGCTGCAGCACCCCCAGGTTTTGTGGGGGGTCCTGGCCACCGACCCCACACTCAGGGTTCCTGTGCTGCTGACCCCACTTTGGGGCTCTGCTGCCAGCCCTGCACCCGGGCTCCCGCCTGCCACCAGCCCCTTTCCTGGGGCTCTGCTCCTGGCCCCAGTTATGGTCCCAGCCTCAGCCCCTTTACCCCTCTCTGCGTCCCCCCTACCTTCCCAGAGCCATGGCCCAGTCCTGGCCTCAGCTCTGGGAAGAGGGGGCATGGACAGGGGTAAGGGGGTACAAAGTTTGTGGACCACTGGATTTCAGCAACCCCACTGTAAAAAGTGTTCCTGTATCACTGCCATTCATGGTGTAATCTGGGGACCTTTGGTTTAAGTACTGCAGTAGAAAGTACAGTTGTGCAGAGCAAAGTATCCAACCCTGCTGTTTAAAACAGCACACAAAATGAGACATGAAGGAGCATGACATTGTGCTATGTATCCTTCTCATATTGCTATGGGATTTATGCAAGTAACTTCCATTAACTGGAGCTGGTGAATAGAGGAAAGGTTTTCTGCAAATATCCACTTCAATTTTTAAACATATTAACTTCAGCTGTGCTCATTTCCTGTTTGTGTTTGCTTTCCATGAATATTCTAGTGAACTAGAAGAACTGGCAGGATTTTTTTTTTTTTTTTTTTTTTTTTTTTAACAGAGGGAGCTAATTTTAAGTAAATTCTGGAGAATATTCATGAAAAGTGAATTTTGAACTTGTAAACAGAACTATTAGTCATGACAACTCCAATACAACATAGTTGGGAACTTCTTCAGCTCAAGGAAAGAGCCTGCAGTGAAGAGAAGAAAGCAAAGCAAAAGCACTTTATGCAACTAATTATGCAGAAGTATGGACTGGGGATTAGGCTTTAAGGGTTGAATTTCCCCCTCCAAAGATTCTGAGGAGGCCAGTGCCATCTGCTGCAGCTCTGCACTTCTCAGCAACTCCTCTCCCCATGGCTCAAGCTTCTCCCGGGGCCCCATTGTGTGAGAAGCAAGGCTTTTCCTTTATCCCTGTAATCTCCCTGGAGCTTGAAGGGAGATGATATGCATCCCCCTCATATCTCAGCCATCTCCCTAACCTGCTCAGTCTTTTGATCCAGGGACTCCCCAACTCCTCCCTTTGTAGATGGGGCCCAGTAGGTGGCTGATCCACCTGTGGGGAGGGAAGAACCCATGTGCAGAGGATCTCCTCTGTGTATGGAACTATGAGAAAGGGACTTACGGGGGGGAATTATGCCAAGATACTGTTTCACATTGCCAAGGAGATCACATGGAATCTTGCACTGCATGAACTTTAAGTTGATTTATCAAAGATTAAAAACACAGAGCTAGAAATCACTGCATCTGCATCTGTGATATTTGGGCCAGAGACATCAGCTCTGGTTTGGACAGAAACAAAAATGAATCATTCTCTCTTCTTTTCTAAGAAGTGATTCAGCTGCTGCATCTGTTTTTTGTTCAAAGTTGTGTTTTTACCCAGTTTCACAGTACTGCTGACACAGACCCAAGTTGGCCAAGTGAGTTGCTTGAGGTGATGCTGTTAGTCAATGTATTAGACCAGACTGGAAACCTAGATTTCCCTGCTTTCAAATGTTTCTGATTATTGTCCATTTCATCATAATGTTTTTTAGGAATCCTACATACACCAAGCAGCACATCTAATGCAAGTGCTTTGTGTAACACTGAATATTTCACTGGTCATCAATAGTAAGTTTTAAAACGTTACAGATTTCAGATTTTGTACAGATGGCAATGTATTCCCAAGGGTGCACTGAGATTTCCTGAGGCTTACACAGCTAACGACTAATGTAGTGGCTAGTCTACTCTGAAGTCTATTACTGTGGCTGTTGTCTGTAGAAGACTTACATCTACACAGCAAAAAAACCAAATCAAGCCAAAACAAAAAAGAAAGCCTGTGCAGCAGCAAATCTCAGAGCCTGGGTTAACCAAACTTGTGCTCACGTGGCTTGGGCTGGAGTCTGGGATCTGAGACCCTACCCTGTGATGGGTTTCAGAGCTCCAGCCAGAGCCCAAATGCCTTCACTGCTATTTTTAGCCCTGCAGGACGAGCCTAAAGTCAGTGGATCCAGGTTCGGAGACTTGCTACCACATTTCTTTTTTTCCTGTGTAGACAGTATAGGTAATCTATAGGACTACTGCAAGCCATGTCTTAACAAAAAGTTGCCCATTGACTATTTTACGTATCCTCAAATGGAGGAAGGAAATAAAAGGATATGAAAAAAAGGAGTAAGGGGGAGACTGGAGGAGAAGTGAGGGGGTCAGACTGCAACTTTCATGCATCCTTCCTTGTGCATCTATCTTGCCCCACACCCCCTCCAAGCCATGGCTGGTTTCCTCCCCATTTTGGGGGAGCAATTTGCACCCCACAGGTGCAAGGTGGGAGCAGTCTCTGCACTATGATTGTGAAACCTGGTCACAAACTGGTCCATACATAATAAGGAACTAGGAGTGCAAATGGAGGTGATATACAATCAGAGAAGTAGAAAAAGGAATAAACAAGTGGTGAGTCTGGTTGAAAGAGGAAGATGGAGTAGCTCTGTTGACATGGAGAGAGGTCAGATTGCTTACATGTACAAAGCAAGAGAGACTGAGACATCAAAGTGAATGGAGGAAACATGATGCCATCCTGAAAACATCCTGGCTGATGCAAAGGCCAAGGAAAAGATGAAGTAACAGAGATGGGGAAAGGGAGGATGAAGTCAACAATCAGAATGCAGCTAAGAGAAATGATCTCAAGGGCCATGTCTTTCAAAGGGAGATTACCAGAAATATGTTGATGCAAGAATGAAGAAATGGACCAGAATAGAATGAGAAAGAAGAGTCATCTCCCCGTAAGTTCCCTTTAACCTACACATTGCCTGTTGCTTTCCTATGTCTCTTTAAGTGAGTATTTGAAGTGGTCTGAAAAAATCAGATTTTGGTGTCCTTTAGTAATAAGGTGGGAATTTTGCCATTAACTTCAATGGGGCTGGGATTCAACCTACAATATCAAATATCTTACCTTAATGATACCTGCAAGTTTATTTCTTGTGTCTGTTTTTTAAAGTCATATTCATTGAACAATTACTTAGTTTATTGCTATATTTAAATTCTTCAAGGCAACTGCTATGAATCAGTTACAGCCTTGCATTAATAATAATGCATACTTCAAAGGAGAAAAGAGTGAGATCCTTTGTGTTCATAAAGAGATACAGAAAGAGTAACAGCAACCAGAGAAGTACAATGCATCTTTTGCAGTGTAGGGAGTACAGAGTCTCTTAAAACTAAGGGCCAGACTCTGCCAACCTTATGTTCAATAATACCTTACTACTCAAATAGTTCAATGGGCTCAGATTCTGCCACCCTTATTCATGTTGAGTAATACTTTATGAACTAATCCCCCTGAAATTAGGGCCTTTTCACAGAATAAGGTACCACTCTGTCTGAGAAAGGGTGGCAGATTCATGACTTAAATGAGGAATGTATCTTATCAGCATTACTGGATACAAAGAGCAAGATGGTAGCGTTGCCTCAACACTGGTGTATGGGGTGGGGCATAGCTGTGCTGCAGATAGAGGGAATTATGCCTCTCAAAGGCACAGACCCCTCCTTCCTCTCCATTGCTCCCAGAGGACAGTGATTTGAACTTGGCCTAGAGCAGCAGCAAATTAAAAAACACCCTGATGCTAGCTCAGTTGTGCTGGCTTGTGCTTTGCCACAAGGGTGTCAGAGACAAACCTCCACCCAATTCCTGCCCTTCCCATCCACCTTCTCTGGAAGGGTATTGGACCTACAATGTCTGCTCACTACTTCATGCCTGGACCCAAGGTCCAGGTAGACCCCCCAGAGACGTAATTATGCAGCCATGCAGGATAAGGCTCAGTGTAGTCCAAAGACTCTGTTTAGTCCAAAGTTTTAGACTGTAGACCCTTCTGCTTTCACAGTCCTCTTTTCCTCATTTGAGGACCCTAGTATAAGTATTATTTTTGCCAAAATCAACAGCCAGTATATAGAAGTGAGATCATTGTTGGCAAATTAAACAATTTACGAATACAATTTAAACAAGAGATTCAACATAATCTTTAAAACAATATTTAACTGTTATTACAAACCTCTAAAAATCTGGTATTAAGTGCAAGGTGATTTTGAGCATATTATACATGTAAATGATTGAAGCAGAAGGGGTATAAATTATAGTTGTGCCAGATTTTATATATATTTACAGCAATGTGAGAAATACAGGATACAGCAATTTGTTTCTAATTCCTTGTGCATAATTGATGTACGTTCTGTCTGCCTTTAAACTCACAAGTTTTAAATAGTATTCATTAAGTATAAGCAAATTAAATGCTCTGGGCCTAGTTTATTCACATTGTTTTTTTTAATTCTTAGAACAAAACCGTGGTCTTATTTACCAGTGTAAATCCAGAATAGCGCCATTTACTTCCAAGTAAGGACACTTGGATTTACATTAATGTAACCTAGATCCGAATTTTTCAGATTCATGGCCCTGCTTATATCCTGTGCTAAGCAGTTTGCAGAAATAGTTAATAATTCTATAGGCATTTGCTTTGCTATTTATGTCCCAGAAATAAGCCATCTCTTTGGTCAAAACAGCCACAGCGCACCTAAAAAGTGGTAAATTATTATACTCTGTCCTCTCCAGTGGTAAAAACAAACAACAAAACTCAGAACCCATTCAGATATACAGTATTTGTGAAGCTACATTTTACTCCCCTTAAGTTACTTTTCTATTTAAAAAAATAGGTAGATCTTATCAAAACACAAAACACTAACTCCTTCATCCAAATAAAAACATGAAACATATAGGTCATATTCTTTGGTGTAAGGGCCAGATTCAGAGGTATATAGGTGCCTAAAGATGCAGCCACATGCCTAATGGGATTTACAAACAAGCCTCTGATGATTAGCTGTCTAAATGCCATTGAAACCAATAGGAATTAAATACCTAACATGCTTAGGTGCTTTTGAAAATCCCATAGATGTTTATTTGCATCTTTAGGCACCTAAAAAAACCAGGAGTACTTGTGGCACCTTAGAGACTAACAAATTTATTTGAGCATACGCTTTCGTGGACTACAACCCACTTCTTCGGATGCATACGAAAGCGTATGCTCAAATAAATTTGTTAGTCTCTAAGGTGCCACAAGTACTCCTGTTTTTTTTGCTGATACAGACTAACACGGCTGCTACTCTGAAACCTGTCTTTAGGCACCTAAATATCTTTGTAAATCTGTCCCTTTCAACTTTAGCCTTTCTACTGTAGCCCCAAAAGCCCTGAAAATAGCTCTTTTTTATTGTCTTTAAAATTACTCTCTCTCACTTTTTGATTGATGGAATTAAATCTGAGGCTTACTCGCTATCCCCAACACAAGACATGCCCCTTTTATATGCTGGTTAATTTGGGACATTAAACCAAGCATTGAAGTTGCAGTAAAGCATGAATAATGGCTAGGGATGATTGAGTTTGATTAATACATGTATTGTAGCATTCAAGTGACAATCACCAACTCAGTCTAATTGTACTGTTTGAGGCTTATGCAATCCTGTTTGATTGCTTGGCTGGTGCCTCTGTTGTGTGGATTTTGAATCCTTGGGAATAACAGGCTTTATTTATTTTTTGATATAGTAAAATAAATGTTTCCCTCCTTTAATATAACATATGTTTTGTGACCATAGAAATAATCCACTAAAAATCAAATCATAGGATATTTTCAAATCAAGGATATTTTCTGGTTCACACTTATAATTATGTGTCACAGAGCATGTGCTTTTAAAGCCTCTCATTTCAGGATAACTACACAATTGCAAATAAAGAAGCCCACTAGAGGGCAATAACATTGCTATTCTAGTTCAAACTGCAACATTCCACTTTTTGATGCTAAATGCAAATACTGCAGGTTCCATTTTCATCATTTAAAAACAGATAAAGTTCATCTACAAATTGGTAAATTTAATGATGATTAAGGAATTATGTGAGTCCTCTCTTTCCTTAGCTCTCGTAGTGCAAAACCTGTATAGTGCTATAAGTATATGGACAGTATATGCAGAATATCTTCATAATTATAATTCCAGAGTTTTTCATGGAACAATCCCAAAGATATTGAAGGACTGAACTATTTGCTAAAGTGTGAGCCACCACTATGAAACTGCATACAGCAAAATGATCTGTTCTCTGCTCCACTACCCTTAAACACATCTCTTTCCATATCAAAAAGGCATGGTGAATTCAACTCAGTAAACATTAAGGAATTATGCTCTGTCATTGCATTGGCTCAAATTTTATACAGAATGCAAATTTACTTTGATGTTCAAAATGATCTCACAATATAATCAATTATAAAAAAAAAATCATGAAAAAAATGTGGCATTTGACAATATGGCGATGATGTCATCTTTATTAGCAAGCCTGATGATTTGCTTCAGGAGTTAGGACTACAAGAAGTTAAATGATGTAGGAATTTGGATTATACCCAATTAATGTAATAAACAGCATATAATAACCAACAAGAGCTGGACAGGAAGAGATTGTGCTAGTGATGGAATCCTGCTGTGTCCTATACTGTGTCAGGAAAGCGATAGTGACAATGGTATTTAGAAAAATCTGCCAGTGGCACATTCAGCAGTCATGAAAATGCAGAAAACACAGTAAATGGTTGAAAAGGATATAGTATCTCATTTAGGACTATCCCTAAATTCCAAAGAATGTGCATTTGTGACTACAAAGGACAGGTTAGAGGAACAATGATTCATGCAATTGCTCTGTGAAATTTGGCAAAAGGAGAACCAAGAACTGAGTAGACATTGATGAAATATGGTGCTAATTCCATTCCGTAAGGAAGTGATGGGACAAAAAGAAAACAACATGAGTGAAGCAGCTGCTTTGAGGAAGATTTGAAGGAGAAAGCTGGAGTATTTTAGATATTTATCTAGAAGCGAGGAAAAACAAAGGAATGAACCACAGAACAAATTTCAGGGCCTAATCCAAAACCTTTGAAGTCAGTAGAAAGACTCCCACTGACTTGGATGAGGCACAGAGTATATTGCTAACACACTCAAGTGGTTAACATGAGTGGTCTGAAACACAAGCTCTGGTCAATTACAATACTCACTCCACCTGGAAAAGGACAACTAGGGCCTAGTCGTACAGTTTTTATTCAGTTAGAAACAACCACCACTAAAGACTGCAAATTAAGGTCCTACGGATAACATGTTAGGGGCATATTCACAAGAGTCTGCTAAATTGTTTTGTTCTGTAAGGCTAATGCACAATTGTCCACATGCATAGTCTGACTGTCTGGTTGGATGTTTTTGGTGCTATTATATCTGAATTTAAATCTTTTACAAAAACACAAACACAACACACCAGTCTGATCAGCAAATTATGTCATTTACATAATGAATCCATATACCAATTATGCAAACTAGATGAAAGAGAAATAGTAGAAGATCTAGGGAAACCTTTTCTCTACATTTAACAGAAATTCAGCAAAAGCAGCCTGAAATATGAGAGTCAAGTGAATTATCTGCAAAAAAAAATTAGGTGAATTTATCCTTTGCTTCTGATTAGGGAATATCCAGAAGCAGATCATGATTTATTTGAATTCATTACTTGAATACTGTGACACTGAGCCAGTTAGGGTTAAGCAAATAGCAGGCTAAGTGACCCTAAATCAACCTTTAAGAACACATTACAGAAGTATTGAAATGGTAAACAGGGACATTGATTGTAGATATTTAGTCAACTTTGATAACTTTTTTAAAATGTAAGCCTGTATTGTCAGTGAATTAGATACTAATTGTATGCCTGTTTACTTGTATCTGTTAGAAGTTTATCAATGTGATCTAATTAGCTTGTAGATGATAAACTTCTGTTCCTGTTTGTTTCTATATTCTATCGACTCAGAGATCAAAAGGAATATTAACATTTAGATTATACTGGTGGTGTAATAATATCATAGTCTATATTTTTCTTTGAAGTTTGGTAGTAAACTGTCTATGAACTGCTTCAATTGTTAATTACCTTATGTTAATGAATACAGCTAGTAACTGCTATGTGCCTAGGAAATAGAGATTACTTCAAAGCAACAATGTATATTACCTATTCTTCATCCAAGAAATGCCTGCTGTGATGTCTGCTATCAAGTGGCTACCATAGCCTGCTAGAGAACTATAAAAGAACTCTAGGGCCTGATCCTTTTAATCTCAGATCTGCTTAAACGTTGTCAAGGGAAGTTCAAACCACAAGACTGAAATCTCCAGGTCTATGTTGGAATATCCCTGCAAATTCTCATGGAAGAATTTGAGCCAACTCTACACATGGACTGCCTGTTGGACTATAGCCTATTGAAGTGATTCTGGAAGGACTTTTATAAATCAGCAACCTCACCATCTCTACTATGAAACTAACCTAAGAACTTTATTGATATCTTCATGTATTATGATCTTTTAACCACAGTAACTCTTTCTTTCCTTTTTTATTAAATCTTAGATTATTTAATAAGAATTGGCTGTAAGCGTGTATTTGCGTCAAATCTGAAACATTCGTCAACCTGCTGGGTACTGTGTCTGAGCCCTTGGGATTGGTAGAACTTTATATATGGTGAATAAGAATTTAAGTATTTCCCTCTATATTTGACTTGGCTGTCTGGTGGGAGACAAAAGTCGGATTGCTTAAGGGGGACTGTATTTTAGCCTCCTGGAAACCAGGAAGGCATTACAGAAACGGTTTTGTGACTGGCTTGATGAATCTAATTATAACAATAAACCACCAGTTTGGGGGATCATCTGCCCCATTCTTTGAAGTTTGCCCTGATTGAGCATTCTCAGGGTGGCCCCTCCAGTGACTAGTCAGAAAGGCATTCATCAAAAATATTGTCAAGTGGATTTAGTACTAGATAAGTCACATGGGTTTTTCTTCTGTTCTCTGATTGGATAAGCTGATAAGCAACAGCTGGACTATGCCAGTAAGAGAAAGCTGAAGATGCAGCTTGTACTTTAAAGTCCAAATACCAGCTGGTGTGTTCAACAGCTGTGTGTGGCAGATGCATTCAGGGGCATGCACAGGAATAAAAATTTGACCGCCTTTGGAGAAGTATGGCCCCAGAGCCAGAGGTGCTGTCAGGAGACAGAGGAGTTCTGTGCCCCTGCTCTCACACCCCTTGTGCACACCCCTGGATGCACTTGGGGTCTTTAGGGCTGTTTTTCTTACTTAAAAAGTCAAATCAGTCATATTAATCTGCTCTGAATTAGATAAAACTTTTTCAACAGAAAATGGAATGCTAAAAGAATTATGCTCAAGCCACATTGGAAGGGCACAAGCTGGTGTATGAAAGTAGATTTTCTGACTGAAAAAAATTAGCTGATGCCACTCAGGAAAGAGATCTCAGATTCATCATCGCTAATTCTCTGAAAACTTCAGCCCAATGTGCAGAAGTGGTCAAAACGTTGAACAGAATGTTAGGTACTATTAGGAAAGGGATAGAAAATATGACAGAAAATATCATTGTATCCCTATATAAATCCATAGTGTACCTGTTCCCTGATTGGATAAGCCCATAAGCAACAGCTGGACTACGCCTTGAATACTGTATCCAGTTCTGGTCACTGCAGCTCAGAAAGAATATAGTGGAACTGCAGAAGGTTCAGAAAAGAGTAAAAAGGATGATAGAGGGTATGGAGAAACTTCCATACAAATAGATACTAAAAAGGTGAGGGCTGTTCAGCTTAGAAAAGAAATGACATGGGAGGAAATGATACAGGTCTATAAAATCATGAATGATGTGGAAAAGTGAATAGAGAAGGGTTATTTACAATTTCGCACAATACAAAAAAACCCCAGGCATCACCCAATAGAATTAATAGGCAGTAGGTTTAACACAAACAAGAGGAAGTACTTTTTCCACACAATGCACAATTAACCAGTGGAACTCATTGCTGTGGGATGTTGTGATGGCCAAAAGTATAACTGGCTTCAAAAAAGAACTAGATAACTTCATGGAGGATAGGTCCATCAATGGCTATTATTCAAGATGGTCAGGAATGCAACCCCATTCTTAGGATGATCCTAAACCTCTGACTGCCAGGACCAGGAGGGGAAAAACAGCAATGGATCACTTCAACTGCCCTGTTCTGCACACTGTTGGAGACAGCACACTGGGCTAGATTGACCATTGGTCTGACCCAGTGTGACTGCTCTTATGATAATTTGTCATCAAATCTATTTGTCACATGAGTTGTTGGATGCTTCTGTTAATGTGACAAATTGATTTGGTGACAAATTGATGTGAGCTCTAGAAAGAGGAAGCTGAAGCATTGATTAAAGCTCTCATCAACAGGCATGTGCAGATTTAATGGGGAGATGTGACAGATATTTCAATTTTCTGCATATCCTTGGGAGACATTATTGAATGAAATTTAAGTATCTTTGGGCTCCTTTGCATTAAATGAAAAGTTTAGATATAGTTGTTGGCTCAGATTGCATGTAACTTCTCTACAGGGGGGGATGTGATGTGAGACCTGGAAGTTCAAAGGATTGGGTTGAAAATATACCAGACCAGAATGGACTTTTGGGACAATTTGTGTCAAGTGTATTTCCAGGAAATATCTAGGAAGAGGTTAATGCAAATTCTTCCACCTCCAGTTATGCCTAAACTCAGCCTTTTGAAGCTATATCCTGAGGAGTGGCTCTTTACCTGTTCCTGAAGACAAGATCAAAGATCTGAGATGTATAAAGAAATAACTGATCTGCCCAGGCTGGGTTCTGGTTCTGAATCTTAGACAGTTATAAACTTGTAAACACAGGGAAAACCCAGTTGTGGATTTTGAAGGACTGACATTAGCAGAATCTGATGTTGGAGTTGGGGTGACCGCCAGTAAGCTTTTTAGCATGCATGCAGGTTTTGGATTTTTTAAAATCTTTTCTCCATTACACTTTCCCATGTGACAATATAATTCTTTGAATGGATCACAACCCCACTCTCCAGCTAAAACCTGTATGCAAGCCTTCTAGTCGTGAATCCTCGATACTAATTGCATTTTAAAAAGTAGGAACTTTTATCACAAAAACTTAATTTAAAGTTGCTCATGTGTATTTCCTCAAAAATGGAAACATCAAGAGAAAGGAAATCATAAAATAATCAGAAACTTTTTATACCTAACATGATATCAGTCTCTAAGCATTAGTTTACTGCTGTCTATGTAACTATACTAACACAGATAACTTCTTTAAATACACTCCGCTTCCCTTCAATAATCCAATCACCCACAAAGCACACATCAAACTACTGAAAAATTACACAGCCTTAAGTCTGACCTGATAACTTATTTGGTTATATAAAGTATAATTATACACATGTGTATATAGTTCACCTTTACACTTCATAATATCTATGTAAGATTTTGTTTGGTACAGCACATTGCACTGTTGATCTGATATTATTTTAAGTCCTAATGTAAATCTATAGAAGAAATTTGTTTGCCTGTTTTCTAAAACACTCCAAATATAGGATCATCTTCATGTTCTCTCTCAGTCTGGTGTAGGATACGTGGGGATTCTAACTTTGAGGTACTCATGGTTATTAAATTATTAAATAATGTAGGAATGAAAAGTCAGAATTAAGATTCTGAGTATTATAGAGGCACTGTTTTTGGCTCCATAGTGAAGGCTGAGTTCCATTTTGTATTTAAGGCAGCAATTCAAACTCTGTTTTGAAAAATACAGTGTAAACTCCATACCTTATGACAGTTACTCTTTGAGTACAAAAGGAATTTTGGATAACATAGAAGGAAATCCATTCATTGGGTTATGAGTTAAAATTAATTTAAAAATCCAGTCCTTTAAGAAACTTAGCATTTGTGTCAGCATTTCTTTGTTCCGGATGATTGTAACAATGGAATAACGCAGACACTTCAAACTTTCTATATAGTTAAAATTAACTGAAATCTTGTGCATCGAGTATATTTAAAGAAGTTAGTTGCAATTAAGCTAAGTTATTAAGGATTTTTATCTAATTTTTGTGACTATGGGACACAAAGGGACTTTAGGAGTTGTAACACTGAGCATTTTGGTTCCTATATTTCAAGGATGTAGAAAAAAAAATCACTGGAACACCACAAGCCTGGGTTACAGGCATGGGTTCCCTATACAATGAATGGGAAGAGATAAGTGTCTTAGAATGTGATCCACAAAAGCCAGCATGCTAGGGAGGGAGCCAGCTGTCTAAGATAGCCAATAGGAGAGGCCAATAATCACCTTATATAGATAGCTGCATCTGAAGAAGTGGGTTTTTTACCCATGAAAGCTTATGCCCAAATAAATCTGTTAGTCTTTAAGGTGCCACCGGACTCCTTGTTGTTTTTGTGGATTAAGACTAACACAGCTACCCTGATACTTATGTAGATAGGTGTCTAAGTCAAAGCCACAGGGCAGAGTCTATTTCTGCTTAGTGATCCACAAACAGGAACCAGACACTGGAGTCAGGTGGCTTAGGTGCTTCCTGTGGGAATGAGTTAGGCACCTGCCTGGCTTCATAGAAAACAGGAGAGGAGGAGGGCGTAGTGTCCTTTTAACTTTTAGCCCAGTGGTTAGTACACTTACCTGGGAGTGACCCAGGTTCAACTTTCCACTCTGCCAGAGGGTGGGAAAGGATTTGAACAAGAGTCTCCCACTGTTCCAGAGAGTTCTCTAACCACTGAATATCTCAGATGTAGGGCTCCCACAGTCTCTCCTGCTCAATGAAAAAGTGATTAGAGCAGAGGGAAACTAGAACCTAGGTCTTCCACACTGCCAGTGGGTGCCCTAACCCCTGCGCTGCAGAATCATTTCTCTGGCCTAAATGTCTATTTAAGTATTTATCCACAGTGGAAGTCATGGAGGAGGGGTAGAGGGGGGAGAGAGAGAATGAGTCTCTAGTTCAGATCATAAACTGCATGTGACTTAGGTGTTAGGGTGCCTATCTTCCTCCATTCGTGCATTCATCTGGGGCTCAGGAGGGAGACAGGCATCTGGACACCTAGAGGGAAGCAGTAGTACGCGTGCCCAGAGACTGAAAGTTAGGATGCAAGGGAATTTTATCCTGAAAACTTAGGCACTGAGCGAGTTTAGGTGCCTTCAGGGTTCAATGGGAGTTCTGTGGATTGCAGTGGAGCCAAAACTGGGGCTTAGTTGCCTAAAAGAGACATAGATTCCTAAGTCTGAGGTTTATGTGCCTAAGTATCTTTGTGGTTCTGGGCCATATAAACCTACAGGATAGGCTCAGGTTAACAGCTCTGGTAACTCTTGAGTGGGGCCATTGTGATATCATAGGTAACTCAACTACTCACCACTCTTCCTGTACAGCTGTTTTGCATGAAACAATTCTACTGTTTTTAATGACTCAGAAATATGAGGGAGAGTAGACATATATTTCAAGAATTCTCATTGGTAAATTACCTGGTCCAACAGTTACTGCTCTTTAAAGATTCCCTGCTCTCAAGAGAGGCTGTTCATAGCACTGCCACCTTGGATTCCCTGTGCCTTGAGAAAGCACGTCAAGGAAAAAGCTGAGGCTGAAACACAAGAGGAGCACTTGACCTACAGAGATATTGGGATTCAGGGCCTGGGCTCTCACTGCCTTCACATAGTACTGGTCTCACAGAGCCTTCTAAACCAATAAGTCAATTTTAAAGGAAGGGCCATTTTCAGAGCGTGGCTGATTCCTGTAAATGAAGCCGGCCCTGTTCTCATGTACCAGAACAGATGATCCCAGTTTAGCCAGCTAAGTAGACAGGGCAGCACCAGGAGCTATAAAGGATCAGGTACCTGAGGCAGGGGACTTGGCAAGTCAGAGTAGCCGGTGAGAATCAGTGAGCAAAAGGGGCAAGTGAGAGCTGCCTGGGAGGGGATGGTCTCTGTGGAAAGCTGCAGAAAGCTCTCTGCAGGCGCGCTCTGGTAAAAGGGAGGAAATATGAAGCCAGCAGAGGCACTAGCTGGCTGTGTTTCAAGAGCTGAAGCCACTGTAGGAGGCTGAAAGGGACTGGGGGTTAGGAAGCCAGGGAAGGGACTAGCTAGCTGACCCTCCTGAGCCAGAGACCCATAACCAGAAGAGAAGGGAAAGAGCTGAAGGCTGACAGCAGCAGAGGGAGTTGCCTGCTGGCGCTCAGAGTTGCAGAATTGAAGCTGGAGGACCAGAGAGGGCTGAAAGCTGGGAGCAAGTTGTGGTGAAGGATATCGGAGCCGTACAAAGAGCTGGGGCATGGTGAGAGATGCCAGGACTCTAGCTCTTCATGGTGTATTTTTATAGGACTTGGGTTATGTTTTATGTGCACTGGGCTTTCTTTTGTAATAAATTAATCCCACTGCGGTATTTTTACTGGGAGACTGTTTGGACAATTTCTGGGGACTCTGAAGGAGAGAAACTGAGGCAGGTGCCATTGGTGTGCTGTGGTCTGCTGCAAGAGGGCACTCCAGACAGGACTTCGCACTGCTCTGGGAATGCAAAGCAGCTGTAAACTCAATTTAACTGGCTGCTGGGCTCTGGTTTGCTTGATAGGGCTTTGGTAGGGTGGTGAATTTTCACTGAACAGTTAAAATTAAATAAATTGAAAGTAGACCGTATGTATCAAAAGCATTAGAAATACTGAATAGTAGCATTCTCCTTAGGATTCTCTTAGTTCAGTGTTGCATGAAACAAAATGTTTAATTTTTTAAAATTAAGGAAATGTATAGGCAAAAATACATGTTATGAAGAAGTCAAAAAACCCTAGACCAGCAAACTAATTTTTACTCCTGTTGACAGCATGTATTAGTAACTTAACTCTATATTAATACATTTTTGTGTGTGGAAATATTATATTATATACATGCTGGTGATATCCATGTGATAAATTATAAATCCATGTAATTGGTTATTGGCTGGTGCTAAACAGAATATGCAGTTTTCACCAACACATGCATACAGACACACTGTCATTTCAGGAGACTAATCAGAATATTACAAGAAATGGAAGATCTATGGTAGTTTCAGAAGGAAGACATTTACCAGGTTCTCCATCATAGTAGATTGTTTTATAAGGGGTGGGGTGGAGAAATATATATGTAATACTTATGCTGAAGAGAAATCACACTAGAACACTTTTGGCAACTTAATATCAAGCAGTTTAAAGTTGGAAAGTTTTTAATTTCCTCTCCTGTAAATGGGACTGGTTCCAGAATCACACTTCTAGGTATATATAAAACTTATGAAAATATGTAAAACTACAATGAACAAGAAGATTAAAAACTAGTGGTTATTTCAGTCTTGATATCCCTTTATCATTATTTCATGTAGAAAAGGCACAATAGTGCCTCTTGATAAATTTCAGAGGGATTTCAACCAGATATTGAATTATACAAAGAATACACTTGGGCCATTATGCATGGAACATTCTTTGGTTCAAAATAACTATTAGCCTCAAAAATTCAAAGGCATGCCATAATGACTAATAATAATAGTTTTGCGATATGGAGTTTATAATAGAATAATAGTTATAGAGTTACAACCATTAGCAATACCCCTTTAAATGGCTAGCAACTTTGGTGATTCTCCTTGAGTACCATGTCACATGTCCACATTAAATGGTTATTTTAAATATAGATTTAAGTTGTAATACAGTGTATGGAACTAATTTTAATATATTTCATATTGGTACTAAGGTATACACAATATTTTGAATAACATATCAGAGAAAAGTAGCTTCAGGTTTTCTTTCCCCTTTTCTATTCAGAGGATCAATTAAATTTTTTTAAAATATTTGAGATCATTCATTCTTCACCTTTTAACAAAGTGAGTTGTTTTTCCAGAGACTGAAATTTGTCAAGTTAACAAATGGACGAGAATGAAATCTAAAATGTCTTGTGAGGTGTGATAGTTGATGACCTTGGTTCCATTCTTGGCTTTGTTTTTGTACAATTCCTTGTTCAAAAGTTGAATATAACAACGTCTGGTTTTATTCAGTGCCTTTCATATTCAAAGCAACACAAAGTGTTTTACAAAGTACTCCAACTGGTAATTTTAGTGATTGTGTGGGAACACAGTGGAGTACCTGTATGACTAGAAGTAGCTCAAAAAATGGCTGATCCAGCAGTCGTTATTCTGGCAAAATTCCTATTGACCTCAGTGGGGACTTTGCCTGAGTAATGACTATAGGATGTGCCCACATATCTGGGGAACTAACAGGCCTTCTCCCATTAGGATGGGAGAAGAATGCTAGCCAGAACATATGGGCCAGATCCTCAGCTGGTGTAAATTGGCATAGTTCCATATATGGCTCAACACCAACTCAAAACCAACTGAGGACCTGGACCTTATTTTCTAAAACTTCGGAGGGTTTTTATTTAAACACACTTCTATCAGGCACAAGAAGAAGCCCCTGCAACAACCTCCAGTATAGTGCAGCATTGCCAACGTTAGGCATTCAAAATTCATGAGTGACACCCCAAAAACATTGTGACCGGCTTAAAAATCATGACATTTTAAACATAATGAAGTTGGGGGATTTTTCTTTGCTTCCTGATTTTTGAACCTTTAGGGAGGTACACTTAAGCCTTTCTCCATAAACACAAAGGCTAGCAATTGAAAAGCTGAGTGTCTCATGTAATCACTTGGTCCCAGGAGCGGGGGCTTTAAGAAAAAAATATTGTGGGACTTGGCAACACCAACTAACATCAGCTCAAATATTGGTATGGTTCTTGAATATAATTTTCTCACCAAAAGGCAACACTGATACTCTGAATGATACTTACATCTAATAATATCATACTTGATATACACATTATTCTATGCATAGCAATCTGCTTGGAACTTGGGGCAAAGGTTTCAGGAGAAAAGAGTTTGGAGGAGATACTAGGAAATCAGTGTGTTTGCACATGCTGCTGCCTGCAACTGCAGCATCCCTATAAACAGTTTTCTTAAAAAGAGCCAGTTCAATGTTAAAACATGCAATCCTTATGTTATTACTTAGCACACAGAACCTGAAACAATAAGAGCCATTAAACATTTAGGTATTCTGTGAGCAGTCAATTTCGATTGGCCAGATTTTGATCCCATACAGCAGTATAAATACACTTTCTACAGGGAAGTTACTCCTGATTTACACATGTGCGAGATCAGAATCCCAATATCCATTAAAAAAATTGATAAATATTTGAAATAAAAGTGTAAGCATCATTCTTCACTGGTAACTAAGTCTGCACTTTTGCCATGGATTCTGTGGTTTCAGAATTTATAAAACCACACAAATATTCATGTAAAATGAACTACAGTAGAAAAGTACCTTATATTTCCTTTCAAGACCTTTCCATTTATTTGCCATGCTCTCACAGACCACTAACCCAATTGGTTCATTCCCACATCTTCTGCACGGGTGTCCAGAAAAATCAGTCAGATCTAACCCATTCTCCAACTCTTCCAGCCCATTCTCACCACATTGGCTGCCTTGCCTCTTATCTAGGCACAATCCTTCTAAATAAGGCCCTGATCGTGCAATGTGTTCTGCTGGTACAGACCCCAAGCCCATAAAAAGTCCCATTACAGGATCAAGCCCTAAGTAAGATCTGTTAAACCAGTGACTAATCATCAAGTATCTTTTCCTGCTACTACCTACTTCCTGATTATACATCACTGATTGTTGTAAACTGTCCCAAAATGATGTCTGTGACCTTTGGTGTTTTTAATTTATATCTGTAACTGTCCCCCTTTACACCACCACCTGTCTATTCCTATTATTTTTCTGAAATATCTTCATGGCAAAAATACAGCCCTACTAATAACAAAACACTTATGTTAGATGTGCCCAAATATTTTCAATTTGTCACATGGTACAGATTTATGCTTCTTATGCAAACACAATAGGATGGAGAATTGGGATATAGAATTCATTCGGAATGCAAAGCATTGTTATTGTAATCATCATTTTCTTCCTGCCTGGTTCTTGTAATGTTGTGTTTCTCCTGTATAATTCTAATTTATTGAAGTGTGCACATACAAAGGTATGCTCATATCCTTTTATATATGTCATTTCATCCTAAATAGATAATATGCAACTAGCATGCTGTTCTGGCATCACTGTGAAGTGCTTTCTGCTGCAAATGTCATCTATGAAAGATTTAATTGGCTATCAAGCCACTAACATCCCTGGCCAGTCAACAGGGCAGTATACAGTTTTGTGGAGTTTCTCTTTGATATATAAGGGAAGAACTTACTCAGCAGCAATTCCAGGAGATTTCACTTAAATTTAATTTGTATGATGAGGACTTAAAGAAGGGTTTTACTCTTATCTTCACCTCAATAGCTCCCAAATATGAACTTCAATGGGATAAACAGAAGTTACACAGAGAAGCAGAAACGTAATGGGAAATAGACAGCATGGATTTAGAAGGGCAATATCTTCTTTAACCTCCTTGACTCTGTGAAGTAGGCTACAGGCAATGTTGACTGGGGCAGTGCATATTTCACAGTTTATCTATATTTCCAGGAAGCTTTTGCTAAAAGTGGCATGAAATACTCTTACTAAAGTGAAAAGCATAAGAGATCTGGAGCAGAAACACACGTGGGTGGAATAAGTGACACCAAATACTGTAGTGATAAGCAAAAGATCTGTATTAAAGTGCGTTCTGATATCTATGCAGTACACAGTATTACAACATTACATGCTAATAAGAGCTTACCAAACAAATGGTGATAATTGGGCTTGACACCACAAGAACACACAATCCCATGTTCCTTGTACCTTGGGAGGTCTGTAGGAGGAAAAGCCATACCTTGTCCTGCAAACCTGTGGAGCAAAACAGTTGAGGAAAATGTTTTACCTTTTCCCTAGCTGTGGAGCATCTAAGGTGATACAGGGACCTCCTACAACAATGGGGCTTACAACAATGAGGCCCTGAACTTTGTTGGAGCTGCTAGACAGTAAAGGTTTTTTCATTTAATCTTTGTCTTTTCTAAAAAAAAAAAAAAAGAGGAAAAGTGAGGGAATGTATAAGTCAGTATTACATGCTTTGGTCATTATATTAAAAATAGGTACAAGTGTTTTCACAGGTATGTATTCATATGCACATGTCTGTATATAGGTAACCACACAGAGGCCAAGTCTACACTGGTGGAAATCTGGGGTTACTCTCTATTTACACAAGTGTATCCATGACTAGATTTTGGTATCATAATAAATAATAGCAACAATGATGTTTTGAATAACTCAAACAGCCAAACGGATTTGTAAATAAATAACTGTAGGTTTCAAAGACTATACCATTTAGGCTTTTAAAAAAGTGTGAAATGTCAGCCCCAGGTTATTTTTAAGCACCTGAAAGGCTTATAATGAAATTCAAACCGCAAATAAGACACATCAGTTTAACAGTGAGAGCAATTAATCACTGGAAGAGGTTACCAAGGGCTGCGGTGGATTTTTGTCCCATTTTAAATTAAGATTTGATGTCTTTCCAAAAGACATGTTCCAGTTAAACAAGTTACTGGGCTTTTAGGAATCACTGTGTGAAATTCTATGGCCTATGTTATACAGGAGGTCAGATTAGATAACCTAATGGTCCCTTCTGACCTTTAAATACATAAAATCCACTCTCACCTAAAATACATCACTGCCACAATGCTATTGTATGAAGGTTAATATATGTTTTGGCTATGTAAGAACATAGAAGTATCCTTACAGTTTTAGGCACATCTGCAGAACAGATTTATATTGTATACTTAACTTGTATTTTTACTTATGGTTGGGACGACAAAACCATTTAGTTTTGTTTTACATTTATGTGTAGAGAACTTATTTAATTGGGGGGGGGGTTAATAAGTGCACAGAATGAAATAGCTACTCATGGATGTTTCAAAGAATAAACCATTTAGGATAAATAAAAAGCATATGAAATATCAGACTTAGGGTATAAATGTAAGACGTTGGAGTCATCCTTATCATGGCGAATCCCAAAGCCTTGCAAGTTACATGCCACCCAGATCAATATCTGGCAAGTTGGTCTGCATGTATATTTAGTTTATGTCCAAAAATATAAATAAGATGCTGGAGTAATGTGTAGTAAATACATAGGGTCTTATTCACCATTGTGTTTTTCATGGAATTACACTAACATAACAATGGTGTAATTCAGTGTTACAAAATAGGCCCCATAATATGTGATAAATAGCTTTTGGTGAAAAAAAATGGAGACATGGAATAGTTTATTTGCAGAGGGAAATGGAGGGAGGTTAATAAATTCATGGGGGTGTTTTTAATGCCGACATTAAAATGTTAAGAGTTTTAATTGCCCTGGTGTTGCATTAGTCATTAATTCAAGTTGGCAGCAGGTAGCTTAATACCCTTGTCTCTGCTTGTGAGAGAGAACAGATCATTTTCATGGATATTTCAGCCTAAGGCTGTATCTAACTAATATTGGAAGGGTTTCAGTGGAAAACTGGCAGCAGCACCATAGGGGCCTCCCATTTCTACTCAGAAGTGCCTCAATTCTACTAATATTTCATATAGACACCTCTCTGGTGGATGGATTTCTTTTACAGTATGGTGACATGGATATGTTTGGACAGCTGTGCTCTCTCTTTTTGTCCCCAATTTGCAGGTTATAGTTTGAGAAACAGGTGCCTCATATAGGAGTTTGGTGTTCCTCCTGATCTCTCTCAGGCTTTTACTAAGGCCAATTAATAGGTGACTGAATGTCTTGGAGACTCTAGAATTATAAATAATCCTGGGTTGAACTGATATTGACCAATGTGATTTTGCCCCCCTCCCCCTTATTGGCTAGGCCAAATGTGTCCTATTTGCAAAAAGAAACAGAAAATAAAAGAATCTTCAACTATTTTAACCCTCATCCTTCGCTCCATTACAGTTACCTTTCTCTGTTGTCATCATTACTGGTGTGTGTCTTGCATACAGTATACAATTCTTTGAAGTGGAGATGTATTCTCAACTATAGCCAAAGAGCACACAGTACAGCATAGAGTCGTGTGTGTGTGTGTGTGTGTGTGTGTGTGTTCACATGCACACAAAGGTAACTGCAAGCAGTATTGCCAACTCTTGCAACCTACAGCGTTTTTCGTAAAGTTCTAGCTCCTGGAGTCATGAGAATCTCAGCTTTACTTAAAAATAAATGAGTTTCTAGCCCTCAGGCACCTTTGCAGTTGTATTGATGAGTCTTCAGCCCAACAATGGATTACATGCTAATAAAACCCTTGTTTAAAGATACAACATTAACCAGTTAATTGTGGTCTGCTGTTTTGTGTCAAATTATCACTGACTTACTCTGATTGTAACAACCACTATTAAACATATTTTAAATGAACAGGGAAAGAAAAAAAATCAGTTAAAGCATTTGAAGTTTAAATAATTAAGTAAAGTTTTCATTTGAACCATTTCCCTTATTCTTTCTCTTTAATTGTACAGAATGTTCTATAAGGGAATATCATATTTTTAGAAGAATTTATAGATGGTATTAACTGTGTTTAGAGGTAAAAAGAGAGCATATAGGTGTTCTTGAGCTGTTGCAGTCCAATCCTGTTTTCTTTAAGAAAAAACAGGACACACACACATAGGCAGAAAGGAGAACAAAAGATAAAATGCAGCTTTTTTCCTTGAGGCTTATTCTCACTTACAACCTAGATATTGGGAAATTACAGACTGAGCACATGGGTAGGGCCCTACCAAATGCATGGTCCATTTTGGTCAATTTCACGATCAATTTTTAAAAATTCACAGATTTTAAAAATTGCACATGTCATGATTTCAGATATGTAAATCTGAAATTTCATAGTGTTGTAATTGTAGGGGTCCTGACCCAAAAAGGAATTGTTGGACAGTTACAAGGTTATTGCTACCCTTCTGCACTGCTGCTGGCGGCAGTGCTACCTTCAGAGCTGGGCAGCTGGAGAGCAGCGGCTCAGTCCTGACAGGAGCACTGGGAGCTACTATACTAAAAGTGTTTAATAAATAAATATTTATTAAGAACCTATATACCAATAGTAGCCCTAAGAATAACTGGGAACTATAAAGTTTTGAGGTAAAATTTTTCTAAAATGTGTAAGTGATTTAGGAGCTTAAGCTCAGTTTTCAAAATGTTGACTCAATAACATTTTTAAATGAACATTTTATTCTGAAAATTGTGTTTTGGAATGAAGTGTCAAAACAGTTCATTTTGAAAAACTGAGACTGAAATATTTTGATATTTCAAAAAAGAAACCAAGGTTTTTTTGTATGAAACTATTTGCCAAATTTGACCAGAACCCATTAATGATTTTGGTGCATTTTTGGCAAGTTTACTATTTAAAAAAAAATTCACTCAGTTTTAATATTGTACACTACGTCCTAGACTGAGGCAACGTTCTGAGAACAACATATGAAACACAGGGAAACATGAAAGTCTAGTAAATGAATGTTCAATAAGTTGCTTTAGTCAGTCAGCAAAACAAAAAGTGGACAAGATTAGAGGCATACCAGGTTATCCACAATATCATGCATCTGTTACTCAACTCACCTGCATTTCAAACCTGTATTTTGTGAGATCATTATGTACAACACGGGTCTATAATATCATGGATATCCTGGGTCCACAAATCAATGGGAGTTTTGTCATTGACTTTAGTGGGGCCAGGATTGTACCCATTATGTTTTAGTCTTTATTTTCTGATTTACTCATATCTTTTTCATGATGCTTTGATTCTGTTTCACTAGCAAAGATTAAAGCTGAATGCAGGTGAAGTTAAACAAGTGGAACTTTATTAAACCCTGCTCTGAACATATGGCTGAGTTGCTTCCAATCTAACTTCGCCCATTCCTTGTTTCCCTGATGTCCCCTCAATAACGATCTCTCCCAGGAATGCAGATCCTCTGACTTGAGTTGCATTAATCATGGCACACTCTGGGAACTTCTCTACCATGCACTAAAACTCCATGCACATTTTGGTCTTGTTCTGCAAGTGATTTACACATCTGCTTGACTTTAAGCATGTAAGTAGTCCTATTAACTTTAAGCATCTGAGTGGCCCCACAGAAGTTAAGGATATGCATAAGTTCTTGCACAATTGGGACCTTAATTTTAGTATGCCTCCGTGAGAATAGTATTCAGGTAAAAGGGATGCACAGATTTCAATGTGAATTCAATGGGGGATGAACTTGGACCAGTGTTTCTATGACTGATGCTTCCTTCACACTTGAAGAATAAAATGACATCATGTATAACTCAGGCATTTTCTAAAGGTGGGGCCTGTCCTCACACTTGAGGTAATACCTACTCATCTCCTCCTCTTATGTTATGATCCCATTTCCTCCCACAACCGGATGAAGCCAACCTGGAGCATTTGTATTGTACACAGACCCAGACTCTGCACATACTAGGTCCCCTTTGTGTCACTCTGGCTACACAAAGGGAACTTAAAGCTATCCCAAAGGGACATATGAGGATTTCCCTTGTGTAAGGGAGTCTTCAGGCCTGATTCTTCTCCCCTGGTATAGGCATACTAGGAGTGTTGTAAGAGTTGCTCTACTGATCCTCAGCTGGAGGAACAACCCTGATAACTCTTCCAACTAGCACTAGTTAGAGCAATCCTAAGGCTGCTGTAACTTACACAGTGTCCAAATCAGTCCCCAGAGACTACTATGATGGGTGTGGAGAGCAGAGGCAGAAAAATGGCTTGCTCTCTCTAATCCCTCACCTAGGCACTCTGAGCACTACCCAGGCACTTCTGAGGCGCTGTCCTAGAGTATTTGCTGTCGCTAACTTACTTTACCACCTTTGTGTTTCTAGTTAAAGATGATAATATTTTGCACTTACTGCCTTTCACTTAAGGATGTCAAAGTGCTTTACAAAGGGGAGTACCATTATCCACGTTACAAATGGGGAACGTCAGGGAGAGAGACGAGCCTCTCTATTTTATTGGTATTGAAGGCACCCAGCACCTTGCAGGATAATGCCCTAAGAGTTTGATCCTGCATTGCATGGAAGGAAGACTTGCATGGTGAGTTGGCACACTGGTGGCAACCTCACAATGAGCAACCCCATCAATCCAATGGAGCCTCAATAAATAAGTGTGGTTATGACCAAGTCATTGATATACATAAACCAGTATATATATATATATATATACACACACACACACACACACACACACACACACACCTCCATAACCTTGAACCTGAAAACCCTTACTCTTGGTTGTCCTTATCAGAGTAGTACCCATTACTTCAATGGTATTCCCCATCTGCATACAGGTTATTCATGGATTTTCCTCATGTTTTATCATTTCATAGTTCCTTGTTAACTTTTTCCTTCTATAGGGTCACATCATGAGGATTTTATTGAGGCCTTATTGTAATCAACAAGCTGGATCTGCAAGAAGGGGCCCTCAGGCAGTGGCTGTCTGGAAAGCTTCTGCCTTTAGTTAGCCCTATCCTAAGGGCTGCAGGTCTGTTCTCTTCCCTAGCCTGCCAACAAGTGAGCTCATCTGCTCCCTTTCCAGCTGTGCATGACCTGCAGGTATAGCAGGGTGGGGCTGGCTGAGTTCAGTGTAGCTCCTTAATTCCTTGTTGTCCAGTGTGGGGTTTGTATGCCTCATCACACGCACCTACAAACTTTGAGAAGGTTTCACTAGGGAATCAGTATGGTGCTACAGTACTTTAAGTTATTTTTTCACCTGACCTTGTGGTGTTATATGTTGGGATATTACATTACTTGAAATGGGAGAGGATACCTTTATTTGTCTTGTGATTTCTTTCTTTATAATGTCTGGTTCTATAAATATAGCTGCCTCCTCTTTCATCCCCCCCAATGTTAGCACATAGTGGAAAAGGACAGCCATGTGATAAATTGCACAACCATGTGACAGCTTGTAGAGTGATTTAATACATACATGTATTCCCCACCTTTGACTGTCTCACCTGACCTCTGCCCACTAATCCATGTCCCGAGGATTTACTATAACTTTCCAAACCTCTAAGCAGTTGCAATCAGACACAGGATTGGAAACAGGAAAATTAAATGATTGGGAAAGAGATTTTAGCCTTGCACGTCCAGAGGTTTTAGAGAAGTACTAATGTTTTAGATATAGAGACACTGCTTTAGGTCATTTTTAAATGTTTTTGTGGTTCTGTCCAAACCACTACAGAGTCAGGCTCATGGTAACAAGGGTGACTTATCAATATCTCCCACTCCTCCTTCCTGTGTCTCAGCAGCAGTTGTTGCATAAAACACTCCCTCCATGACTAATAGATTAGACTTTGTGCTGTCCCTTGAGAAAAGGTTAGTGGTATGAAAAGGAGTACATGCTGGCCATCAGATTCTAGGCTCTCTCCCTAATCTTTGACTGATAGACAGTTGTTTAGTCAAGAGGTACAACGTAAAGCAGTTTTAGGGCTGCTCTAAATTATGCCAGGTGCAATAGTCCCCAGTGTTGCCCAGAGTTATCCAAACCCAAATCTCTGGTAACTAATCTGTTTTTCAGGTGGTGTCAGGCAATAAATCAGTGGGGGACACAGCACCTCTGTTTGATCAATGATGGGTACACACAAGATTGCTTCCACTCAAAAAATCCTTGTTTTTATTGAGTACAAAGCACACATCAAAATTAGAAATAATCTAGAAGCACCCCAAAAATAATTACTCAAAGTTTGAGGTGGTATTGAGTGATTCAATGGCAGGGTTTCGATGGCAAGCCTTTCTCCTAGCCACTGGGGAGTTTGATGCCAGTCTCTTTGCTCGTACAAAATCCAAACCTCTCTCCCAAGCTTCTTCAAAGTGCATATACTAACTAAACTCTTTTATATTTAACTCAAAACAAAGCCATCATAATAACGTCTAATAGGCTGGAGTTTCCCTAGCAACAGCAAAGATCATAATTTCTACTTATCTACAAAGCAGCTTCCAACAAAAAAAGAAAAAACTTTACAGACACAGGCACCCAGACCAAGGTCAATTTTCCACATCCCCCCCCCCCAAATAATCTGTCCTTGTTAGTAACACACTGCAGCTGCTTTTGTCTGTCTAAGCAAAGCTAGATTTTCTGACTCTGTGGTGTCCTCACTTCCAGTTTATGGGGCTAAGTGCACAAGATGCACAAATGTTATCAAATCCAGTTCTTTCATAATACCAAGAGCTTCTATTCCAGAAGTTCAAGACTATCAAACAGCAGGGCACTTTCAGCCACACCCCCTTTCTCCCATCCATGCCCTCTGTACCAGGGCCAGAAGGGAGGGGTAGAACAGAGCTGACTTTGATGGCTGTTCATCACCCATTCTTATATGCTGAGAAAATCCTTGTCTAGCTTGTTAAACCTGCTTTCCACGTGTTGGCTGCCAGAGCAGCACAAAGCAAGTGGAAACGGGGCCAGGATCTGGCTCTGCATCTTCCTCAAGAGGCCAAATGAGTCAGCTGTATAAAATCCCCATCCTCAGCAGAACCATGAAGGATTAATCCCAAAGATGAGCCCTCCATGTGGCCAGGCTACAGTGCGATCTAGTTGGTCATTAGGCCAATCCATGCTGCTTTAATATTTATTTGTGAAGCAAAGGATTTCCACAAAATAAACTTATAAGAACTGTTGAAAGGTCTCAGCTTTCTGCACCACCTGCTCATCTGCTAGGAAATGACAATATACACACTGGAATCCTTAGGCCAGACAGATTAGTGGCCCTTCAAACAGCAAAGTGTCAGTGAGTAGCAAACAAACATTTTCCCCTTTGAAAGCCGCATTGTGAAAATAGTGTACATCTCACTGTACAGAATAAACAGATTAGTGCCCCATGCAACTGATGTTTTGGACAGCCTGGGTATTGACATAATAAGCTTATGAAGCTGGGGCCAGGCCAGTTATAGTTCCAGGAACACAGCAAGAGATTGATTAAAGTGAGTTTTCTACCATCTGTGGTCAGGTTATGCTTGGGATAGTTCATATATCTGCAAGAGCAGCAATAAATATGCCATTGAGGCAACAGGTTTGCATGAAGAGAAAAAAGGAGAAGCCAGACTAGAGCCACAGGTCATGCCTGTCAGTAAGGATTCATGGAAGACAGCTCAGTCAAAGTCTTCCATAAGAAAAGATCATCTATAAGGGAAAGCTGGTACTAGGGAGATGCTTCCTCAGTGGAGGATTCATGATTAAAGCTTGAATTGATTGTAATATTTATTCAGTTAACTCTGGTATAGATATTTTGGCAGAAATTCAGTCTAGATTAGTGAGGCAATAGTAAAATATATATTTGGCTGGGAATGACTGACTCCAAATTGCTCTATTGTAGTAGTGAGATTGCAAGGAAGGGCAAAATTCAGTCATGGCATAAATGAGTGCAATTCCATTGGCTTCAATTGAATTGTGCCTGTTTATCTCAGCTATGAATTTGGCCATAAAAGAGGCATGTTGAAAAAAGGAGACCCCCTTCCCCAAACCTTTGGCTAGCACTGCAGAGCTATCCCCCCCCACCACCACAAAAAATTACACTTAGCTGTACATGTGCCACTTTTGAGCCATCTGCAGTACATGCCTTGTGCCAGTTCCTAGGGTGGGTTGGCAAGGAACTCCCTTATGATATGAACTATCAGCACAAATGGCCACCAGTAGCAGTTGTTATACATGAGACATTTATGTCAAATGAGAAAGCACAAAAAATATTGTTGGGAGGGAGCTCCTGTTTAATGTTTTGTTATCTCAAGCATCTAGTTGGACAGAAAAAGGCTTGCTAGGGCCTATGAGCATTTACCATTATAACAAAGAATCCACAAAACCCTGGTTATTACATGAAAAGCTTTCCATATTTTGGGTCAGGAAAAAGGTCTAATTGGAAACATGAAGGAATGTGATATAATTAAAGTGAGAGGGTAATATTCTGTTATCAATTACACCAATGTAAATTTGGAGAAACTTCAGTGGTTGAACTGATGAACTCCAGATTTGCACTAGTGTAACTGAGAACAGAATTTGGCCCCTTTTCTTTGGTTTTTGCTATGAGGATTTCTACAACAGTGGAGTGCTGTGTACATGCTGTGATGCTATAGTGATTAGTAGATATAATGATGCATTTTCCTGATCTTATATAGCATTTAGAAACAGTATTTAATCCATCTCTTCTCTAGACTGGGGCTATATCTTGTTTTTTTTCCACTGGTATATTCAGTGGCAAATATAGTCTATAATGATGATTAATTACATCATTTTAAATTATTAGTATTATTGTATTTATTGTATTGCAGGTTTTGTTGGGACCGTCCAATCTTGCTTCTCATTAAATAACCATGAAGCAGCATGGGATTAGGCAGTAATGCAGACAGACTAAGCAACTGTCGTATATCACTAATGTCCACTGGCATTGTCTCGTATAAAATGCATTATAATAAAATAATTCCAATAACATCACTCTTCTCTTTGGTAGGAGCATCTTTTTACTTCACTTTCTGGAATCTTTCTGAACCAATGTCATTACTGTAAGGATTCACTGGCTGTAGACCCTTTTCTTACTAAATGATTGCTCTTCACAATTATATTTATATCCTGATGACTTGGTATATTTAAGCCACACTCCCTTTTTGACTTGCTTCATGTAATTTCTGATGGTCTAAACAACTTTACAAATAATAAGTATTCATCTATGGTATTTAGGCATTAATATTCACACCTTCAGCTCTGATTAGCTCTACCCATATATGACTTTTCATAACAGTTTTTCATTTCACCAAGACTAATTTTGGTCCCATTTTCTGGATTTCACTGTTGAGCTCCTCTGTCAACCCTTAGGCAGCCTGTGCATTGTGTGTGAGCAATAGCATGCCGTCTGCCATTGTAAAGCAGATGTATCTTTTTTGTTAGTCGAATAATCCCACAAAGTCTTCTTGCTATAACTAAGTCATGGGCAGATTTGGAAACAAGTATAATTTCCTTGTCATATATCCCATATACTATTGTGTATATACACACATATACATATACACACACACATATCGTTAAAATATTAAATATAATAAAATACTGAACCATACCCATTTTATACTTTGCCACTCATCTATGGGCATCTAATTTCAGAGAATTTTTCAGTTGATCTCACACTTCTAAAGCATCAAACAAAATGGTAAATTACAATAGCTCATCGTGTTTCAGTGCATTTATTCTATGGAGAAAGTGACTGATAAAAATCCAAAGCCAATGCCTTTATATTCTCTTCATTGATATGACTCCATCATTGCAGAGAAATACAGCTCCTCACTGCTTTTTCCATGGAGTTTATAGTGTCCAGAGAAAGTTAAATCTATCTATATTTTTCAAGATTGAATAATTGTCATAGAATCATAGGAATGTGGGGCTGGAAGGGATTTTGATAGGTCATCTAGTCCAATGCTTCTCAAAGCCAGTCCATCGCTTGTGCAGGGAAAGCCCCTGGCGGTCCGGGCCGCTTTGTTTACCTGCCACATCCGCAGGTTCAGCCGATCGCAGCTCCCACTGGCCGCAGTTCGCCGCGATCGGCCGAACCTGCGGATGCAGCACGTAAACAAAGCGGCCCGGACTGCCAGGGGCCTTCCCTGCACAAGCGGCGGCCCGACTTTGAGAAGCACTGAGCTAGTCCATCCCCCCCATGCTGAGGCATGAGCAAGTTTACCTAGACAAACTCTGATAGGTGTTGTCTAGGTCTAAAAACCTCCAATGATGGGGATTTCACAACCTCCCTTTGTAACTGGTTCCATCAATAAAGTTTTTCCTAATATCTAACCCAGGTCTCCCTTGTGACAGCTCAAGCCCATTACTTCTACTTTCATTGGACATGGAGAACAATTGATCCTTTTTATAACATCCCATGTTTGAAGACTGTTATAAGGTCCTCACTCCATGTTCTTTTCTCAGGACTAAACATGCCTATGACCTTTTGTCATAAGTCAGGTTTTCTAAAACTTATCATTTTTGTTGCTCTCCTCTGAACTCTCTCCTACTTGTCCACATCTTTCCTAAACTGTGGCACCCAGAAATGGACACAGGACTCAAGCTGAGGCCTCACCTGTGCTGAATAGAGCAGGGCAGTTACCTCCTGTGACTTACATATAACACTTCTGTCGGTATATACAAGAAATACATTTGCCTTTTTTGCAGCCACATCATATTGTTGGCTCATATTCAATTTGTGATCCACTATAACACACAGATCTTTTTTTCTGCAGTACTACTGCCTAGGCAATTATTCCTCTTCTAAGTGTAGTACTTAGCACTTGTCTTTATTAAATTTCATCTTGTGATTTCAGACCAATTCTCCAATTTATGTAGGTCCTTGTGAATTCTAATCCTGCCCTCCAAAATGCTAGCGACCCTTCCCATCTTGGTGTTCTCCACTTCATTATCCAAGTCACTAATAGTCACCGGACCCAGGACAGACCCCTGCAGGATCCCACTAGCTATGTCCTTCCAGTTAGACAGTGAACAATTGATAAGTGCTCTTTAAGCATGTTTTTTTCATCTAGACTCACCTTATAGTTATTTCATCTAGACCACATTTAAACTGGGATGCAGTTAACTTCACAGATGGTCTATAGTAGAACCCTACCATGACATTGCCCTTGTTTTTTTCTCTTTTTATCTTCATCCAAAGACTTTCAATTGGTCTGCCTTTTACTTCCTTCTGGAACTCAGACTGATATATATATTCTTGATGTATAACGTAACACCTTCCCTTTTTTCCCTGCCTATCCTTCCTGAACAAGCAATTCCCTTCCTTCTATATTAATATTGCAATTGTAAGATTTATCTCCCAAATCTCTGTGATGTCAATTATGTCATAATTTAGTCTTTGTTTATTCCCATACTCCTTGCATTTGTTTATAGACATTTAAGATTTTGAGCCAATTCCACCACTGTTATCTTCTTGTTGCTCCTATGACCCTACTGTAATTTTCTATATCTCTCCCAACACTTAGTCTTCTGTTAAGGTTGTTTTTTTTAGGTCACCTGTGGGATTTTGTCACCTGCCCCCTGTGAACCTAGTTTAAAGCCATTCTCATTTGGGTGGCGAGTCTGTGTCTAAAGATGCTCTTCCCCTTCATCATGTGGATTACATCTCTTCCCAGTAATCCTCCTTCCTGAAACAGCATCCCATGTTAAAGGAAGCCAAAGCCCTCCCATCAACATTATCTGGAAGCCATGCATTCATCTCAATGATGTGTCTGTCCCTGCCTGGGTCCTTACCCTTAACAGGCAGAATGAATGAGAATACTACTGCATTGTTGCCAAAAGACAGCTAGCGAACACAATGGCAGGGGATTGGAAGGGGAAATGAGTTGACAAGGAAGGACTCCACCAAGAGGAAGGAAGGCTGGTCTAGAGATTAGGACACTAATCTGAGATTCAGGAGATCCAGGTTTAATTTGTGGTTCTGCAACAAATGTCCTTGTGATCTTGGTCAACTCACTTAAGCCTTGTTCTTTTAACAGAGGGTTTTGTATGGAATTTCCTGAGTTTTTTAAATGAAGTAAACTAAAAAAAACCTCCAGAAAGTCCATTATTTGGCATCATTTTAACACGCAGTGTTGGAATCTGCTCAGTCCTTGGATGGAACATGCAGAGTGCAGATGGAATCTTCAGGGAATTTATCGGCTAACCTATAAGCATCTTTGAGTATGTGTGAGCTGTGATTTTTCAAAGTCTTATAATTTGGCCAAATTTGGGAAGTTGTTTTACAGGCATGGCAAAAGGCAAACCCCTTATACACAGGGCATTCTCCTGCCTTAGTTTAGTCTCTGCTCTAAAGCATGGAGGTGCCAGAGCTGTTCAAAGAAAAGGCTGACATTTTTTCAATGAGTATTACTATGTATTTTTCAATGTATGGTTCTGAAAAATGGCTGAACCATTATGGCTAAAATTTTCCAAAACAATTTAGCCTGAGGCAGACTCCTAGCATGGAAATTTTCAGCCCACACAGTTAAAGTTTGGCAAAGTTATAAGCAATTTAAAACACCTATAATTAAGAGGGTCCACTGTGTCAGCGACTGCATGTCCTAAAACCTGGGGCACAGGGCTCTTAGATGTGAGTCAATTCCAACCTGCCACCCACTGACCTGTTAACTGTGGTCAGAATAGAAGCTGAACTCTGACAGAGGACTCCAGTCCTAGGCTCCGATTCATGGAATGCTGAGGGGTAGGTTTGCCAAATTTGGTTGGATGTATTCCTGGAGATTTCATTACATGACATAAAGATTAATCTTTAATTAAAGATTAATTCCTGGAGACTCTAGGACAATCCTGGAGGGTTGGCAACCCTAGCTGGGGGTCCTGACTGGCTCCCAACTTCTATTTAAACTAAGCACAGGAACAGGAAGTTGTCCATGCACCTGGGTTCCCCCTGCTTTGGACGGTGTCCCCTGAAATATCTGCTCCTACTATGTGCTGCTGATCTCCTGGTAATCTACCCTACCTGCCTCCTGACATCTGACTCTTGGTTTTGTGCTCTGGCCTGTCTCAGACTCTGACTTCCTGGTATCTCATTCAGCTGGACTCCCGACTCCTGCACTGACCACTAGGTCAGACCACCCACGTTCCAATCATGACATGCTGTGACTCATTTCATTTGAAGAGGGATCCTGGAAACGCAGCCATATGGATACAATTGCTTAATGTACATAATTACATTATTAGAAGAAACTTGTCACTGAGAATGTGTGTTATAGCAAGTGGGATAATAAATAATATTTGAAAAAAAGATTTGCTGAAGAAATTCCAAAGGCTGCACTATCATTTTTGTTAAAATATTTATAGTGAGATCAGTTTCAAAGTTACCGGAAGAATCATTTTACCACGTAGAAAAATCCATCAGGATTAAACAGCAGTGGCAGAAGAACAATGCAACACCATGTGGCCATCTTCAATGTGACTGACAGAGTTAAGTATGAATTACCCATAAGCTTTTTACCTCAGCAATTAAAGGAATTTTCTTAATCAAGAAATCAACCTCCTAAAATACGGTCATGGTTAAAGGAGTTTGAGTACTAGCTCTCACTCCCTAGAAGTGCCCCATGCGGCTGGCATAATATATAACCTCTGACAGCTAACCTCATACCACTTGCCTTCTCAACATGGAGGTGTTCTGAACTGAAAGTGAGAATGTGAAAGGTGGGTGTTTGGTGCCTTATAACCAGACTGCTCTGGGCAGATGAGGCTTGGTAAGCAGTCTCTCAGAGAAGAGACTCCAATTTCAAGCCAAGACCATCAGGTATGCCCAGCTGGTTTGTAAAAGTTGTGCCAATCACACATGTACTATAAGTTTTTGGCTTCAGGGAGTATACCAGCACAATGCCAGGGCATCCCATGGAAGCAACAAATGACCACTTCACATAACAGCTGTCGAAAGTAGGAAGAGGCTACCACATTCTGGGCATATGTAGCTAATGAAGTGAGCCAAAGAGCTACATTTGGCTTCCGTGAATGTGGGAACAATGACCAGGAAATCAAGAGATGTAGCCAAGACGTTGAAAAGGAGACTGCATGTTGTGTGTATACAAGAAACAAAATGGAAGGGGTCAAAATACATAAATATCAGGGAAGGGTACAAACTAATGCTCAGATTTCAGAGCGGCAGCCGTGTTAGTCTGTATTCACAAAAAGAACAGGAGTACTTGTGACACCTTAGAGACTAACAAATTTATTTGAACATAAGCTTTCGTGGGCTACTGCCCACTTCTTCAGATGCATAGAATGGCTGACTTAGAACAATGCTTCCTCAGCTCTCGTCCCTTAACGGCCCTACTCGCGCTACAGTGATGACATCTTCATCATCTGGACCCATGGAAAAGAAGCCCTTGAGAAATTCCACCATGATTTCAACAATTTCCATCCCACCATCAACCTCAGCCTAGACCAATCCACACAAGCGGTCTATTTCCTGGACACTACTGTGCTAATAAGCGATGGTCACATAAACACCCCCTATTCTGGAAACTTACTGACCGCTATACTTACTTACATGCCTCCAGCTTCCATCCAGAACAAACCACACAATCCATTGTCTACAGCCAAGCTCTAAGATACAACCGCATTTGCTCCAATCCCTCAGACAGAGACAAACATCTACAAGATCTCTATCAAGCATTCTTAAAAAATACAATACCCACCTGCTGAAGTGAAAAAACAGATTGAAAGAGCCAGAAGAGTACCCAGAAGTCACCTACTACAGGACAGACCCAACAAAGAAAATAACAGAACGCCACTAGCCATCACCTTCAGGCCCCAACTAAAACCTCTCCAGCGCATCATCAAAGATCTACAACCTATCCTGAAAGATGATCCCTCTCTCTCACAGATCTTGGGAAACAGACCAGTCCTCACTTACAGACAGCCCCCCCAACCTGAAGTACATACTCCCCAGCAACCACACACCACACAAAAACACTAATCCAGGAACCTATCCTTGCAACAAAGCCCGATGTGAACTCTGTCCACATATTTAGTCAAGTGACACCATCATAGGACCTAATCACATCAGCCACACCATCAGGGGCTCATTCACCTGCACATCTACCAATGTGATATGTGCCATCATGTGCCAGCAATGCCCCTCTGCCATGTACATTGGCCAAACTGGACAGTCTCTACGCAAAAGAATAAATGGACACAAATCTGACATTAGGAATCATAACATTCAAAAACCAGTAGGAGAACACTTCAACTTCTCTGGTCACTCAGTAACAGATTTAAAGGTGGCAATTTTGCAACAGAAAATCTTCAAAAACAGACTCCAATGAGAAATTGATTAACTTGAATTAATATGCAAACTAGATACCATTAACTTAGGTTTAAATAGAGACTTTGAATGGCTGAGTCATTACACAGATTGAATCTATTTTCCCATGTTAAGTATCCTTACACCCCATGTCAACCGTCTTCAATGGCCCATCTTGATTATCACTATAAACATTTTTTTCTCCTGCTGATTATAGCTCATCTTAATTAATTAGCCTCTTAGAGTTGATATGGCTACTTCCACCTTTTCATGTTGTATATATATATTCCATTCTATGCATCTTAAGAAGTGGGCTGTAGCCTACGAAAGCTTATGCTCAAATAAATTAGTTTCTAAAGTGTCACAAGTACTCCTGTTCTTTTTTTGAAAATAATGCTCAGTAGCAAGTAGGAACAGAGAAGGAATAACCATAGCAGAAGTTACAGGATAAGGTAGTGGACATCCAAAGAAAGAATTACCAGCTAATGAAAATTAGGATAGCACTTGGCAGATTACAAATATTTAATGTTTGAGGATAAATGCTCCAGGTTGATTGTACGATTGATAAGGTGGAATTCCAGATAGTGCTAGAACGAGTGATAAGTGAAGTATCACAAGTTGAGTACTTTATTGTCAGACGGGATCTCAATGGCAGGTGGGAAAACACAGTGAGTGCCACAAAGATTGTTATAGAGGATGAGGCTTTGGAACCACAAATGAAGCTGGTGAGGATATCTTAGAGTTAGCCAGAGTTCATGGCCTAATTGTTGTCAATACATACTTTGTAAAGGAGGAGCAGCATTTCAAGAGATCTAAAAAACATTAGGCTAAAGTGATCACAGGAGGGCAGATTGAAGAGGAACTGAAATGGCTTGTAGTGGATTGCTGGATGAAAAGACTACTGGAAGACAAAAGAGGAGTTGTGGAACAAAGGATAAAAGTGGGGGAGGCTCCTGGATGGACAAGTTAGTCTTAGATTTAAGAATGAAGTTCTACAGAGGTTGGGCAATGACCAAACTGACCATGATGATACCAATAAGATTTTGGGAAAAATATCCAAACATTTTATAGAAAGTGCATAAGCTGCCTGTGGCCAAATGACAGGAGGGACGTTTCATGGCAAGGAGATGTGTTTATGGTCCAGTGATGTGCAATAGGCAGTAAAGAAGGAAAGGCTTAAGCAATAGCAGAAAGAAAGAATGTTGGACAGTTATGAGGAATACAAGCTGGAAAAGAAAGTGGCAACAAGAACAGTTGCAGGAGCTAAGGGTCAGGCATTTCAAGCCCTATACCCAGGATTACTAACAAAGGAAGGGGAAAAAGGAATATATAGATTAGGCAAGACTAGGCAAAAGAACCACAAGAGGAGCTGTGAAATGTGCCAAAGATGGAAATGGCAGTGTAGTGGTGGAAGACCCTGAAAAAATTAGAGGGTGGCAGTGGTATTATTGGAAACTGCTCAATTAAGAGATTGTGAAGAAACTGTTGAGGGAAGTATGTGTAAGCAACAACCTCATAAAACCTGCCACCATATTGGAGACTCAAACAGCGCTAAAGAGGATTAAATATGAGAAGGCAGTGGGACATGACAGTATACCAGTTGAGGGATTTAAAAGCATTAGGATATGAAGGAGTGGTGATGATGATGAACTTTTTCAGCTTAACCCTCTGAACTGGAAAAATGTCCAATGAATGGCAGAAGAGCACATTTCTTCCTATCTTTAAACAAAAGAGAGAAATTCAAAGATGTAGTACTTATTGACCCAGCAAGTTAATGAGTCACATGGGGAAAACGGCTCAAAAGAATTATCAAGAAAAAAAGACTTTGTTTACTTGATGACCCAGCTCCTCCCAAAAACAAACTCACGTTTATGCCGGGAAGGTCCATAATGGATGCAGTGTTTGCAGCTTGATTATTGCAGGAGAAGTACAGGGAGAAAAAAGGAACTGCATGTAGTGTTTGTGGATTTAGAGAAGACTTATGACAGAATTCTTAGAGAATTTTCTTATGATACCTACAGTCACAATCTGCCAGAGACATATGTTCAGACTATCAAGGGCATGTACAAGGGGTAACACAACTGTAGTGAGAAGCAGCTGAGGGTACAGTGAGTCATTCACTGTGAGGGTAGGTCTACATCAAGGATCAGCCTTAAGCCCATTCCTAGCTGTGATTGTAATGGACACCTTGATGCAGGAGATTAGAGAAGAGGCTGCACAGAACTTGATTTTGCTGATGTCATTATGTTGTGAGAAAACAAATACAAACTGGAAAGGGACCTATAACAATGTATGACTGCATTAGAATAAAATTGCTTATGAATCAGCTGACAAAAGATGGAATACATGCAATGTTTCATTGAGAGGGACAACAAGAAGCCACATGACATAGAGTTAATGTCTGTGCAACAATGTAAATATCTGGATTCAGTGTTGAGCCATGATGGCAATGTGGATGGTAGGAACTGCATGACAAACACTTGATGTAAATGGAGGGAGTTTACACAAATTCTATTAGATGAGAATATGCCAAGGACACTAAGGAGAAAAGTATATAAGATCATGTTCAAGCTAGCCATGACTTATGGGTTGAAATGCTAGCCAATGAGAAAGAAAAGAACAACACCTTCACACCACTGAATTGAGAATGCTCCAGTGGATGTTGGGTGAGATGTAAGCTGAGGCTATGCAATGGAATGATATGAGCTGTAATGCAGGTAACCCCTATCCCATAAAAGCTGAGGGAGTGTCAACTGAGATGTTTGGGTCATGTAAGACAATGAGATATGGGATATGTTGGCTAGAGAATACAAGAACTAGTAGTCATGGGGCAAAGATCATGAGGAAGACCTAGACAAAGGTGGCCTGAGACCCTGAAGGAGGACATGAAAAAGTTTAAATGTCAGCTTGGAAGATACATTTGACAAGAACACTTAGAAATGCAGAAGAACTGCCAACCCTGATTGATCGTCAAGGTGAAGATTAAGAAGAATTTTCTTAATTGAGTGGTGGTGGTTTTTTTAATCCCTCCCTTAAATAACATTTATTGGGGACCCTCTTTCCAGCTGTAGAAAGGGGAATTTTTCATGTGGTCAACAGCCGAGAAAAGAAGGGACTCTCCACATGAGAAACCTGCCTAAGTCATGTGAAGCACATGGAGTAAGCCTCCTCTTTGGCATCATTCCTCCTGCCATCACCCCCATCCTTGGAATGGCTAATGGCATGGAGAATTCTGGGATCTGTGCATTGGGTCCTGCCCATCTGTCTGAAGAATCCAAACTCTCAAGTAGAGCTGGGCAAACTTTTTCCTACCAAAATGATTTTTTTTTTGGTTTTAAAAAAAAAAATGCAGTTTCAGTTACATCAAAATGTTTAGCAAATTCACAACAATTTCACTAAACCCAACAACCCTAAAAACATTCCAAAAAAATATTCAAAATGTATTATTTTGCAATTGTCTAAAGGAAACTTCTTGATTAGCAATGATTGTTTCAAAATTTTCTTCAATTTTATTTAATTTTTTTTAAATGCAACATTTCATTTTGGAGTCGAGCAAAATGTTTTGTTCAACCAAAAATGATTTCCCCCCCCAATGTATTGATTTTCTGGAAATTTTGAAAAACTTCATTTTTGGCAAAACTGGAACTTTTTTTATTTTTTTCAGAATTGTCAGTGACCTGAAAAATCCATTATTTGCACAGCTCTACTCACAGCCTGATCCTCCTTGAATGCTCAGAACACTGCCTGCTCACTAGTTTAGTTTAATTGCATTGACTGTGATCAGGGCCGGCTCCAGGCAGCAGCCTGGCAAGCAGGTGCTTGGGGCGGCTGCTCCGGAGAGGGGCAGCATGTCCAGGTATTCGGCAGCAATTCGGCGGACGGTCCCTCACTCCCGCTGGGAGCAAAGTACCTTCCGCCGAATTGTCACCGCAGATCGCGATCGCGGCTTTTTTTTTTTTTTTTTTGGCTGCTTGGGGTGGCCAAAACCCTGGAGCCGGCCCTGACTGTGATGGAGTAAGTAATTTACACTAGCATATGTGAGGTGGGAAACCAGGTCCATGAAGTTACTTTCTCTCAGCCCTCTTTCTTGGGAAAGTCCTATAAAAGATCACCATCTGCCCAAGGGTGACCTCTATATATGTAATGCAACAGGCTGTAATAAGGAGGATGATAAACTCCACTTATATACTCCAAAAATATAACTATTCTCTAGTGTGAAGACTGAAGAGACAGTTCTACTTGGCCCCGAAGTAAATGTACAGGTGCAGGAAATAAATGTGCACTTGTGTGTGGGGGAATCTGTAATTAACTGTACATTTCAATTTTGGATTCCTTCTTCTGTTCCACTCCACCGGATGAAACACATACTATTCTTCATTTCTAACATTCTAATCACAAAGTATTTTAGCACCCCCGGTCCAGAACAGTGTGAAATGCAACGCAGACAGTTGGAAAAGTAGTTTACTGAGCATCTCCCCATCTCAAATTGGTGTGGAGTTAATTCAGTTGAACAACAACAAAATGAAAGAGTTGTTGAACAGGCATGATGTGAGTCAGATAGAAACAATATTAGTTCCAACTCCATATTTTTAATGGTGCCTGATAACATTTTTGGACTCCTCATATGCTATGCTACATTCTGACAAGTAAGTTAGAGTATTTTCCAAATTACCTGAAATGCCAGGGGTGGATATCATATTGCATACTGCAAGTTATTGGGCTGAATAGGAGTAAAATTCCATAGCCTGTGTTACATAGGAGGCCAGACTAGATGATCTAACAGTCTCTTCTGACCTTAAAACACATGAATCTATTACATATATTTCTTTCCTGACACTCAGATACTATGGAGATAGTCATCTTAATTTCTCCTATTGTAAGTGTAGAGACAGAAAACCTTATTTACCATTTCTTTGTGAGTCAATATTTTTCTTTTGATAAATGCAAACTAAGTGATTAATGAACCCAGGAATACAAAATGGCAAACAGAATAAAGACAAAAATCAATAGCTCTTTATGGTCCCTTTGATGCAGGCCATGTATAAAATATACATCACAGGTGAAAACTTTAAAGCCCATTATATTGTTTGTCTAATATATTTATATAATCTTTTTTTGCAAGACAAGAGAAGTGCTTCGTATAGAATTAATCAATTAGAAAATCATCAGCTGGAGAGAAAAAGGAGTTAATTTGCATAACTTCTGTTATAAGAAAAATAACTCAGCAAACTCAAGATCTGTTATCTGTGTGCTCTAGAAAGTATTATGAAGTAAGCAAGGCTTCAGCTAAAAGGTTGAAAAGCATCATGTTTGAAGATTAGCCTTTTACTAACAGAGTTGAAAAGCACATGTGCAGGGCACTTTTCAAGAATGGGGTCTCTTTGGACATGCAACAGGGAACTATAATGCTCAGTTTGGGATGCACTGGAAAGCAGTGGAATTTTCAAAATAAAGGGCTGGCAGTCCAGGTGTTCTGAAATTTTGTAGTTTGTTCTGGCCACTCTGCTTCCTGTATGTTTTGCAACTGGATAACTGATTAGTTTCCCGAGGTTTCAAAAGGAAGGTGTCATGTTAGGATACATTACCAAGATACTTGTGTGCCCACCTGTTCTGTAATGCAGAGGTGTTCTTGTTCTGTTCTTCGATGCTAGCACTTAGCAGATGGTCTTGTGTAATAAGGTAATAAGAACCCATGCAGACCCATGAAACATACCAGGCACCAAAAATTCCCATATTGCTTGGATGAGTGCAGACCTTGCATCACATGAATCATATTATATTTGCTCAGAAGAGAAGCTGGAGGAATACACCAGATAAAGGACCACTGTAGCATACTTCCACCAAAAACTGATGCATTTCTTGTAAGATGCAAGACTACATCGTCAAACATCCTTTTCCCCCAGCACAGAACATCACTGGGCCCAAGGAGCTTGGTCACCCAGAAGAAGCAAATTGTGCTCTGTAATTGGTTAGTGGGCCATGAATTGGCAGAGGGCCTGGGCTGTCAATAGGCAGGGCTCAATGTGAAATGTCCAGGAACCCAGGATTCTCACCCAATTTTTTAGGCTAACAGAGATTGAAAGAGCAATAACCAATTTAGTCAGTAAAGAGGGGCTTCCATAAGGTGATTAAAAACTTAATTGTCTAATATTTATAAAGTACTTTGAATTCCTCAGATACAAGGTTCTGTATATGTTACAAATGTTATACCCATGTATATATTCATGGCAGAGAGTGAGTCAGGGCTAGCTCCCTCTCAAAACCTGTCAAATCAAAATAGGATTCCTTCTGGGGACTTTAGACTAAGAATGCCTCCTGCTGCACTAGAGACTAATCTGCAAAAGGGGCCTGATTAGAGGGGGATTATGATCTAGTGGATAAGGCACTGAATCAGGAATGGGGAGACTTCTGTCCCACCATAATTCTCACACTAATTTACAGAATGCCTTTGGGCAAATCACTTCACCTCTCTGTGCCTATCTTCCCCCTCCCACATATTGTCCATCTTGTCTGCTTACATTGTAAGCTGTCTGTTATTATCTTTGTACAGTGCTTTGCACTGGGTCTGTGATCATGGTTGAGGCTTCTAAGTGCTGCCACAATCTAAATAAAAATAAATATATTTGCTGGCTTTATTCATCAATTCCAAGGCCAGAAGGGACCATTGACATCATCTAGTCTGACCTCTAGTATAACACAGGTCACAGAACTTCCCCAAAATAATTCCTACCACCGATCTATTAGAAAAACATCCACTCTTGATTTTAAAATGGTCAGTAATGGAGAATCCACCATGACTCTTGGTAAGTTGTTCCAATGGCTAATTACGTGCCCTTTTAAAATTTTACAATTTATTTCCACTCTGAATTTGTGGAACTTCACCTGCCCCCAGGTCCATAAGTATCTGAATTCCAAAGGAAGGATGGAGAAAGTGCACTGTTATGTGCTTAGAAAGCACTGGTAGTTTTAAAAGTAGCAGAACTCAACACAAATTGGGTAGAGAAACATCTTTATGGCTTGGTTTGTATACAGAATGATGAAACAACTAAAGTAAGACCTAATCTACACTAGAATTTACCTTGGAATAACTTATGTCGCTCAGGAGTATGAATAAGCCACCCCTTGAAAAACTTAAGTTAAACCAACCTTAGCGCTGGTGTAGACAGCATTATGTTGGTGGGAGAGCTCTCTCCCATTGGCTTAGGGTGTCTTCACCAGAAGCGCTACAGCAGTGCAGCTACCACTGTAGTGCTTCTACTGTAGATGAAACCTAAGAATTATGGCATCTGCCACTGTACAGTAATTAAACAGCCCCACCCTACACCCCCTCAAAAAAACAAAAACAAAAAAGCACTCACCCAATTTCAACCTTGGGTTTAGTGCTCCATAAGCCCCCCTTTTCCTCCCCCCACCCACACACAATGGACATTGAGAAGGAAGAGATGGGGAGGAAATCCACACAGTCTAACAAATGTTGATCAGGTTGTTAGGACAGACTGAGTGCTCCCGATAACAGCCTTGTGAACAAACATGACCATTAACACAAAAGCATTGTACATAATACACACAAAACTACTCAGCTGCCACACTCCACAGCATGAACCCAACTGCCAAGGTGTTAATCCTTTGGAGGCACCATTATTATTGTCTGTAATGAGTGAAAAGACATGGAACAAACAGCAAATGACAATTGGCTGCACGAGAACAAAACCCTCACAAAGCTATGTATCCCCACAAGTATGTGCCAATGTTCCATCATGTGCTCTTCCAGCACCTGTCCAGGCTGTGAAGGTATCCCTTGGCACAGGCAGATGTCACCCTCTTTCGCCCTGCTGTCCCAAGATATGTACACATGACTTCCCAGATTTCCCCTGCCCATTGGGAACCAGGATCATTGTGCACGTGGTGGGGATCTGGCTGCCAGTACAGAGTTTGTAAACCAGACCCGTTCAGTGCCCACTCTGAACAGAAGTACTCCTCTTTACCCACACATACGTTAGTGCAGAGTGCAGCAGGTAGGGTGACCAGACAGCAAGTGTGAAAAATCAGGACAGAGGGTGGGGGGTAATAGGAGCCTATATAAGAAAAAGCCCCAAATATCGGGACTGTCCTTATAAAATCGGGACATCTGGTCACCCTAGCAGCAGGTGATGATTATGCAAACAGCATTGGTCATAGTGGTAGCCTGAAAGCTTGTTGGCCCTACCTATGTACCTCTCTGGATGCCAATGACCACTCTGCAGTTACTGAGTTTGCAACAGAACTCTCCTTTTCCAGGGTTCTTGATGTCAGGGGAGGGATAAAGAGCCAAGTTAGGAGCAGGTGTTCAGGGTCCCCCCCTCCTCACATAATTGTTGGCAAACACACTAGAGTGAACAATCTCATTTTGGGGGGCATAAAGTCCCTTCTTCTCCCTTCAAGTACACTCCCCATCTCCTCAACACCCTGGTGTCATTAACCTTTACAGTGTTTTCCACTTTGGTATTCATGAATCTGTCTCTGTGGTCAGCCAAGTCCTGCAGAAGGAGTAAGTAACCTTTTCAGTTCACATACTCACTCGCCCCTTTTGTTGGGCAAAGTATTTGCATGCGGGTGCCATCAACAGCCCCTGCACGGTTTGAAAACCCCATCTTCTGAGATCCAGCTAGAGAGTCTCTTGTAATGCACAGAACCCTGGGACACTGCCTACTGAAATGGTTATGCTACTGTCACATAACAAAAGCGGCAGTGTGTTTGTGGGTATACATGTGTACACAATGTTATACCCATCTCCAGCACAGCCAAAGAGGAGACTCAGTGAGGGTATGGGGAACATGCACAAGCATGTACATGGTCAACTATTCAAGTATTTAGACAAAGCCTTAGCCTGTCATATTCAAAACAATCAGATTATGGTTGCATGTGCACATGAAAAATTCATGCTAAGACTTTTCTTTTAAATATTACATATTATTGATTTTTAAATATTACTAAAAAGACATTATATAGCACACAGAAAACAATTTTAAATGGTTCAATAAACATAGGAGACATATGGAGAATGACAGTTCACAGACATTTCATAGTTTATGGAAAAGAAAAAAGAAAATGCTCTTAGTTCAACAGTTATAAACCAGAGCAGGGCAAATAGTGCAAACTATTCTGTGAATCTTTAGCTGAATTTTTAAATAAATTTACTTCAACTACATTTGTCACTTTTCTATTTTTTTTTTAAAAAGTGTTTGCGAGAATGAATTTTACTTTCAAAAATGTTTGTGGAATGTGAATTTCATGTGTTAGTACAATCTGAAAGCAAATTCTACATTTGCATGTGTGAATATTTGCACCAGAACTGCCCATAGGTGCTGGAACAATGGGTGCTGGGGGTGCTGCTGCACTCCCTCACTTGAAGTGGTTATATACAGGGTTTACAGTTTGGTTCAATGGCTCTCAGCACCCCCACTATAAAAACTGTTCCAGCGCCTCTGGAACTGCTTGAATGTTTACCAGACAGGAAATAAAGCCCATACCATGTGATTTATCTGACCAAATTAATGAACAGCACTCCAATATGAATAACAAATATGCTACAAGAACAGTTTGTGATCAGTCCCTAAAAGTTATTTAATTTTAACAAATAAATTTGAGGGAACTGCAATCTGCTTGCAAATATTCCATGAGCAGAAAGAGTGTGAATTCACTGAATCAATTATTAGTTGCAACTCATTCACTCAGCTATATTATAAACACTACTCATTAGTGCTCTTGCATGAAGTCCTTTTGCACCATATTTGAACAAAGTAAGTGAAGAGAGTGGTTGTTCCGTTAGTCACCGTCTAATACATAATGTCCCAAGGAAGAACAATACTAAAAGCTATTTCAAGGAAGGATCTTTCATGTAATTTCAAATAAAATTTCCACTGCACAGTACTGGTCCCACAAGTCAGTGCCATATAGAGCAGCTGGCAGCTCTGTGCTTCCTTTGAAGGACCAGTCTGCCACAAATCTATGATGAGACAAATAGGGTATTAGATTCTGCAGTTGCTTTGCACAATATTTAAAAAAAAAACAAAAAACAAAAAACACAAAATCTGTAGAAATCCCCAAATCAAAGAAACCTAGGAAGATACAGACAATTATTATTTATATTTAAGATCCAGATCCTTCAATTGGATCCATATGGCTAGATTCTGTGTCAGTGGGGCATCAGGGGGACACAAGGGGACCTCACATGGATGCAGGTACAGAATCAGTGACTATAGTTCTCTCTTGATCAAAATAATAAAACCAAAGTTTTGGTCTCGAAATAGAATATGAAAGTAGCAAATAATGCACACACACACACACACACACACACACACACACACACACACAGAGTGAAGGAGTTTTACTCACTTCTAGTGCCTCCTTATGGTCAAACATGGCACAACAGCTCTCTTCCTGTCAAGTAACTTCTGCCAGTGGAGGGGACACTTCTACAGTGGTCTGTTTGTTCCTGCAACTTGGCCCACCGGCCAGATGGCTTTAAAGTTTCTCCCCTTCCAGGATAGTCCATGAATAAAAAGCAAAGGGAATTAATGCAAATAAACTGAGCTAATAGGAAAAAGAAGGGAATGATTCTTTCTCAAGGTGCATCAGAATCTGGCCTCCCTTCTCTCAAGGGAGGGCCATCAGGAAGCAGCCATCTGGGAAGTTGCTACCTTCAGTCATTCCTTTCCTCAGGGGCTGAAGGTCTGTTCTCTTTCCTGTTATACTCAGCTGCTCCCCTTTTAAGCTCCTCCTCCAGCCTGTGCACAACTTGCAGCTGTGGAAGGGCGGGGCTACCTGAGCCCAAAGCAGCTCCATAGCCCTGTCCAATGTAAGGTTTATATACCCTATCACAACACACACACACCAATCTGTGTCCAAGACTGAATCTTCAGACAATGACTGTGAAACAATTTCTGAGACCGCTGATTTTCTTTCTTGCACAAATATCTTTGCTGCTCCAGGATTATGCAAAACAAATGTCTTGAGCCCATACACACTCTAAACTTTGCTGGATACAACATCGTGATGATCCTGCATCCCATACTGGAAAAGCTGTGGTGTCTTTATTAAAAATGTAAAATAATCAGGACAAATCCCAGTTTTAAAATTAACAAACAAGAAATGTCTTGCAGCAGATAAAATCACATTTCTTATTATCAGGGATTCCCATATGACAAATCACATATATAGTGTTAGAAGTTTTAGGTCAGAACATTTCCTCTCCAGAAATCTCTTATGGAATAGATAAAAAAAATCAGTGCAATGTGTGAACCTTTGTATCATTCCCATCCCTATTTCTAGAAAAGCCACCATTTAGACTTGACTAGGATGTAGAATCTGTACTGATATTAAAACAAATGAAAAGAGGGCTTGGAAGGATGATGCTGTTAGGAATCTTCCATGGAAAATTTTGAAATACCCACTGCAATTTCTTAGGATTTAGAACATTTTAAGATTTCTGAAAGAGAGCTATTATCCAAAATACATGAATAATCTATTACTTATCTGCTGATGATGGGATCCAGTTGTGAGACATGGTCCTTTAGAAGATGTGGATCTTCTTGCATCAAATTCTGTTCCTGCTGCACCTACTCTCAGGGAGGTTGAAAGCTCCAGAAACTACTGAGTCAAACAGCAGCATTGTCTGCAGTCCTCACCTGGCTAGAGAAGGAAGGGAGGGAACTTTTTCTTTGCTTTGAGAAGAGGATAGGTAGCTGTGCTCCCTCAAGCTCTTTCTTTCTTCTGACCCTGTTCTGGCTCAGAGACCATGCATATCTAATCTCTTGCTGAGCTGGATGATGTGAATATTTCAACTTTTCTTTGCTTCCCTGGTAGGAACAGAAACATGTCAAAAAGACCTGTGTCATGAATTGGAAGCCAAAGCAAACCAAGAACCTATTAACTAAGCTTTTTCTCTTGGCACTTAAGCTGTTATAGTCAGGTTCCCATGCTCATGGGAAACATGATGGAATTTGCATTTATTTATGCCTCCGCTGGGCATTACGGAGGTGCTGAGTAGAGACTCCATAGGTAAAGCAGTGTTCCACAATGATCTTAAAAATGGGCATAAATTGTTTTTCTCTATAAGCAGGTGGCCAATTAGTGGGAAATTTCCCACAGAGTTGTTTTTTAAGCTCTCTGAATTTTCTCTGTAGCTTTTGGTTGGTTTCTCTTCATATATTTTTAATAGGAAAGTCTTTGAATGTAGGCTGTGGCTGAAAACTGTCAATAGGAATCCCTGTTCCTTGTTGACCAATAAATCTTTTAAAAGATTCTGTCACACAAAACTTGGCAGAGAGATGACTCTTGAGTAGATCTGGTGAAATGGGTAATAGCTATAAAAATGCAGTGTTGGATTTAGGCTAATTTTTAGCCATTTTCTGGTGGTAACGGAAAGGCTAATCACTGTGTACCCAAACCTGATTGATGGTGAGCGCCTGCACACAATCCTGATTGACTGGGCTGGGTGTACACCAGAAAGATTGATGGGGGTTGCCCACCTTCCATCACTGACCTTCTGCACACAATCCTTTCTGAAAATGATAAACGGGTTATGTGCAGACAGGCGAAAGGGGTGCAGAGTTAAAGCTGCAGTGATTGGTCTGTGATGTATGATGGTTTTGGTGATGGTAAGGTGTGTGCATGTGGGTGGAGAATCAGAAGTATGTACTGTTAGGTGGCTTAACTTTTCATTTCCTTGCGTTTGTGGGTTTGTATCAGATACTGTGTCTGTAGCAATCCTCACTACTTCACAACAAAGTTTTTTGTCTATTGCTATATAGAGCAAAATATCAAAACAAAATTATCAAATAAATTTAAATAAAGTTATCAAATAAATATTAAAGATGGAACTAAGCCAAACACCCATGTCTGGACATGGATCTGAACTTTGTAGCTCAGATCCATTTCTAATAAATATGTTTCTATATGATTACAAGGGTGTATAAGAAAAAGTCTATATTTATTTGTAATTGATTTTGTTCTTGGTTGGGGATATTCAACTTGTTATATGTCCAAGCTCTCTAGCTTTTGTCGTAGCATCATGTTCAAAAATCACCTAAGAGGAAAAGAACTTCCTATTCACTGAGGGTACATCTACACTGCAATTAGACACCCGTGGCTGGCCTGTGCCAGCTGACTCGTGCTCACAGCACTTGGGCTGTTTAATTCAATGTAGACATTCAGGCTCAGGCTGGAGCCTGGGCTCTAGGACCCATAAACATGGGATGGACACAGAACCTGGGCTGCAGCCTGAGCCTGAACAACTACATTGCAATTAAGCAGCCCTTTATCCTGAGACCCAACAGCCCAAGTTAGCAGGCATGGGCCAGTTGCAGGTTTTTAACTGCAGTGTAGACATACCCTGAGAGTCCAATAATAAGCTTTTGATGCAAGGATTGTCACCAGACCTCTTCTGATATAATTTAAATGGCAAAGTGAACAATCAAAAGGTAGAAAAATGTATCTATGCTTCCCTCAGATAAACAGAAAGAGAATTACCTGTTGTAGAAATCAAAGGCAATCTGTTGTAATGACAGACAACAGAAATGATGTTGACTTTTTTATAGCAGAGACCGAGGATGCCTCAAGTAATAACCACTATCTACTACATTTCAAATTTTACACTCATTCTATACTGTATTTTATGAATCTGAAAAATATGGTGGTTATCAATTTACAAGAATCATTTTCAGTGTAAATGACTGCATTTCATGCTTTATATCATTCAGCAGAGAACTGAAAATTGAATTTTCCCTATATCTCATGTGGGAATGCTTGTCCTATGTCACCAGACTGTGTGGCTTGTTTTACCAGGAAATGATGCACTATGTCAGGATTTAATGCAGAATATTTTTATCCTCAGGTCATATACATCCATGGTGTAAAAGTAGCATTAGTATATTAAACACCAAAAGACCTTGCACCTATGCATAGATGGGCCTTCAGTGGGACTCCACGTGGTTGGAGGGATTGTTATACACAGCTATGGTTGCAGGGTCAGGGCTTAGGGTTGGAAGAACCTAGAAGGTAGAACTTACAGGCTTTGTTGCATTTCATTTTTTAGTGCAAATGCATCTTAAATCCCTCTTATCTCTGGAGATGTAGAAGGGGTGGCATAGGCTGAAAATGTAACACTGCACAAAAGGGGCTGTGATCTGGGTTTGGGCCTTTATACCCATGTGTTGGTGAAATCATGCCAAGAGATTACTTAATATAAAAACGTATGGAGATATACCTATCTCATGAAACTGGAAGAGACCCTGAAAGGTCATTGAGTCCAGCCTGCTGCCTTCACTAACAAGACCAAGTACTGGTTTTGCCCCAGATCCCTAAGTGGCCCCCTCAAGGATTGAACTCACAAGTCTGGGTTTAAGCAGACCAATGTTCAAACCACTGAGCTATCCCTCCCCCTGCTTGGAGTTATCTAAGTTAAACTACCCCAACCGCTATTCTAAAAATGACACATTGGCCAGGTGTAGAGTTGGTTGAAAAATTGCAAGTATTTTAAGTGAAATTTTTTGACAAATTATATTGAGGAATACAACTTTCTTTGAAGTGTCTCATTTGTCCCCACAAGAAGTGAGGTGACTACACAGTAGAGTTTGTTCTTTCTGCAACATCTAAAGTGTACCTCTCCTTGTTAGCAAGGAGGCGAGGAAAGGTAGAGAAGGAGTGCAGTGGGGCAACAATGAAGAAACAGAAGCTAGTGCCTACTTGGTTGGCCTAATGGAAGAATCAAGCTGGGAATACGTTGCAACATCAGAAGAAGGAACCGTAGGCCTCAGAAAAAGTGGACAAACTTCAGAGACGCTTCTAAACTTTTGGACATTTACCTGAATCAAACTATCACATATTTTGATGTTTGCATGATTTTAGTCTTGTCAGTGATTCAAACAGAAGGATCTGAATCCAAGGGTGGACATGGGACCTTAGACCCTGATTGACTGTTGAAATTGAAGAGAAGAAGCATACTTGTGGGTCACAGGGAAAGCAAGTGCAAACCCAATGGCGCCCAGAGCTGTACACAGAAGGCATACCACTGGTAGTGGCATGGAGAAGCAGCACTAGGCACCCCACTGCCCACTCAGGTTTGGCCACACCAGCCGTCTGTTTTGACAGAGGGCCTGTGGGGACCAAAATGAAGTGAGTGGCACTGCAAGCCCTGTGCACCAGGTCACAATGCCACTCACTCAGTTTTGGTGCTGCCACCTCTCCAGCATGATGAAAGGGCTGTGGGGCCAAACCTGAGTGGGCACACTGGGCAGTGGGGAGGCCAGGTCTGCTTCTCCTTGCTGCTGCTGTGGAACTGGCTCCTGCACCAGGGTTCACTGTTGGGGGCCTGCATGGTCTCACTCCATTTCCAGCAGCCCATGACCCCTGTCAGAGATGGGGAATGGCACAGGCCTGTTGTGAGAAATCTGGGGTCCCACGTCTTCCCACATGCTGCTGATGTTTTTGGAACTCCCCTGAGCTCAAGACCTTCGTATAATATCCCTCTACCCCCTCTCGTCAGCTCTGCCAGGGCGAGTGCGGCATGAACTTGGTGCTTGAGACGCTGGAGTTAGCGAACAGGAGCAGCTAACAGGGGAGTTTTGCGATGGAGTTCTCCAGGTGAAGGAGGAGCAATTATGTGACCCTTAGGGTAAGTTTGTTTTGTTTGTATGTGTGGTGTGCTTGATGCTTGACTGAAATATACCGTGTGGTCTGTTTGTTATTGTGCTGAGCCTAGTGGCCTGCTAGGCAAGGCTGAGAGCTTCTTAACGAGACTTTGATCCCTAAGACTTTTAGCACCCATCAACCCTTAACCAGGATGTGGGGTTACTCAGGAAGACCAGGGCTTTAAAAAGCCCGCTCCTAAGTGACCAGAGGAGCTAGCGAACAGGAGCAGCTAACAACGGAGTTTTGCGAGGGAGTTTAGAGGAAGAGTGGGAGAGTGGGGGACTAGATACACTTAACATTCTTTAAACTTAACTTGAACACCCCCTTGTAAAACCAAAACATCCACAAAGGAACAAGCTTCAGGAGTAAAAAGAGAATGCCATCAGAAGCCCAGCAACAGAGTGGGGGCTTTCCAGTTTATTGCACTCAATGCAGCATGTATGATTACCTGCCCTATGGGTAGGTGTTGTATGTGTGCATTCGGTGCAAGGAAATCCTGGCCCTCAGAAACTGCGTACGGGCTTTGGAGGCCAGGGTGGCTGAACTGGAGGAGCTAAGGGAGACAGAGAGGTACACAGATGAGACTTTCCAGGACACAGTAGAACAGTCCCACCCCCTGTCTGACAGTCTCTGTGCTGTTGACGAGGATGAAAGTTTCAGGGAAGGAAAACATCCAACTGGAGCAGAGGGAAATAATCCCATAGTTGGGACCCTCCTTCCAGATGATGTTCTGGCATCCTCTCGCACTGAGGATACCTCTCCTGGGGAGGGAATTCCAGTTAGTAGGAAGAGACAGGTAATAGTATGATGGGGGATTTGATCATTAGAAACATAGATAGCTGGGTTTGCAATGACCAGGAGAACCACCTGGTGACTTGCCTGCCTGGTGCAAAGGTTGCAGATCTCTTGAGACATCTAGCTAGACTTATGTGTAGTGCTGGGGAGGAATCAGTGGTTGTGATATATGTAGGTACCAGTGACATAGGGAAGGATAGGACAGAGGTCTTGGAGGTCAAATTTAGGCTGCTGGATAAGAGATTGAAGTCAAAGACCTCTATGGTAGCAGTCTCTGAAATGCTTTCAGTTCCATGCATAGGGCCAATTAGGCAGACAGAACTGGAGAGTCTCAATGCAAAGAAGAAACGATGGTGTAGGGAGGAGGGGTTTAGATTTATTAGGACCTGGGGAAACTTTTGGGAAACGGGAGCCTATAAAGGAAGGATGGGCTCCACCTAAACCAAAATGGAACCAGATTGCTGGCAATTAAAATTAAAAAGGTCATAGAGCAGTTTTTAAATTAAGAGCTGGGGGAAAGCCGACAGGTACAGAGGAACATGTGGTTCGGACAGAGACATCCCTTAGGGAGGATCTATTAATGGAGATGCTCTATGTCCTAGTAAGGAGGAGAGAATGGAAGATGATAAAATACAGGTAGGAACTGATGAAAAACAGTCAAACGATAAAGAGTCCCATTCAATTACATCATATAAGGGCAGACGGCTATAAAGTGACAAGTTTTTAAAGTGCTCATATACCAATGCTAGAAATCTAAATAATAAGATGGGTGAACTAGAGTGCCTTGTATTAAATGAGGATATTGATATAATAGGCATCACAGAAACTTGATGCAATGAGGGTAATCAATGGGACACAGTAATATCTGGGTACAAAATATATTGGAAGGACAGAACAGGTCATGCTGGTGTGCGAGTGGCACTATATGTGAAAGAGAGCATAGAACAAATGAAGTAAATCTTAAATGAACCCACCTGTACCATAGAATCTCTATGGATAGAAATTCCATGCTCAAATAATAAGAGTATAGCAGTAGGGATATACTACTGCTCACTGACCAGGATCGCAATAGTGACTGCGAAATGCTCAGGGAGAATAGAGAATCTATAAAAAATAAAAGCTCAGTTACAATGGTGGATATCAACTATCCCCATATTGACAATATACATGTCATCTCAGGACGGGATGCAGAGATAAGGTTTCTGGACACCTTAAATGACTGCTTCTTGGAGCAGCTAGTCCTGGAATCCACAAGAGGAGAGGCAATTCTTGTTTTAGTCCTAAGCGGAGCACAGGATCCGGTCCAAGAAGTAAATATAGCTGGACCATTTGGTAATAGTGATCATAATATAATTAAATTTAACATCCCTGTGGTGGGGAAAACACCACAGCATCCCAACACAGTATCATTTAATTTCAGAAAGGGGAACTACACAAAAATGAGGACTGTAGTGAGTCAGTGTGGCTCCCCGGTGCCCCAGAGGGGGAGGGGCTCGTCTGGGGGCCACAGTGGGCGGGGCTCGTCTGGGGGCCACAGTGGGCGGAGCCAGGGAGCTCTGGGCCCGCCCCTCAGGGGGTCGGGCAGCGACCCGGAAGTATAAAGGCTGGCCCTCAGAACTCAGTCAGGCCCCAACCTCCGAAGAGACCAAACGTCTCCAGCCTAGCTCAGGGCTGGGAAACCTCTGCGGCCCGGGGCGGCCGCCGGGAGCCGCTGGGCCTGCCCTGCGCCCGCTACCCAGAGGAGCCGCCGGGCCTGCCCTGCGCCCGCTACCCAGAGGAGCCGCTGGGCCTGCCCTGCGCCCGCTACCCAGAGGAGCCGCCGGGCCTGCCCTGCGCCCGCTACCCAGAGGAGCCGCCAAGCCTGCCCTGCACCCTCTACCCGGAGGAGCCGCTGGGCCTGCCCTGCGCCCTCTACCCGGAGGAGTTGCCGGACCTACTGAACGACGCCTGGCAGGACGAACCCATGGTCCAGGATCCCCCCGAGGCCGACACCAGCCCCCAGGTAGGCCCAGAGGGGGTGTGTGGAAGTAGCCCGGGGGCAGCCGACCCCAGTCTGGCTGCAGCATTGCCAGAGCCTATGTCAGTGTGTTGCGGCCAGTATCCCCACTGACTAAGCAGCGGGCCTTCTGCCGCTGCTAGGGCCCCGGGCTGGGATGCAGTGGAGTGGGAGGGTCTGCATCCCCCCTGCCACCCAACCCGTGGGTGGCAGTCTCCCCCTCTCCCAGGCCTGTTGAGGCTTAGTTGGTACTGTTGCTCAGCCCTGACTGAGGGCCTGAGCGCCTGCCCCAGCATTTGGTGCCCCGCCCTGACCTAGGGCCTGGGCCTAAATACTTCATACTGTTGCTCAGCCCGGACTGAGGGTCTGAGCCCTGATATAACATTGGTGTCTGCCCGAAGCTCGGGTCGGGCTTATCGTGTCTCTCAGGACAGCGTGGACCAACGGGGAACCCGGCTGCCGGACAGAAAGCGCTCAACCCCGGTGTGTAGTGAGTCGGTGTGGCTCCCCGTCGCCCGGAGAGGGTCGAGCCCCAGCAAACTTGTGTACAAGGATGTTAATTAAACAGAAATTAAAAGGTACAATGCCAAAAGTGAAATCTCTGCAAGCTGCATGGAAACTTTAAACATATACACACAATTAAAAAATATAGCAAGAAAACCAAAAAAAGGGCCACTTTGGCTAAACAACAAAGTAAAAGAAGCAGTGAGAAGCAAAAAGGCATTTTTTAAAAAGTGGAAGTTAAATCCTAGAGAGGAAAATAGAAAGGAGCATAAATTCTGGCAAATGACACTTAAAATATAATTAGGAAGGCCAAAAAAGAATTTGAAGAACTGCTAGCCAAAGACTCAAAAAGAAATAGCAAAAAAAAAAAAAAAAAAAAAAAAAAAAAAAAAGTAAGTACATCAGAAGCAAGAAGCCTGCTAAGCAATCAGTGGTACCACTGGACGATCAAGATGCTAAAGGAGCACTCAAGGATGATAAGGTCGTTGCAGAGAAACTAAATGAATTCTTTTCATTAGTCTCCATGGCTGAGGATGTGAGGGAGATTCCCAAACTTGAGCCATTCTTTTTAGGTGACAAATCTGAGGAACTCTACCAGATTGAGGTGATATTAGAGGATGTTTTGGAACAAATTGATAAATTAAACAGTTATAAGTCACCAGGACCAGATGGTATCCAAGGGTTGTGAAGGAACTCAAATGTGAAATTGCAGAATTACTCTGTGGTTTGTAACCTATCATTTAAATCAGCTTCTGTACCAAATCACTGAAGGATAGCTAATGTGACACCAATTTTTAAAAAGGGCTCTAGAGGTGATCATAGAATATTAGGGCTGGAAGGGACCTCAGGAGGTCATCTAGCCCAACCCCCTGCTCAAAGCAGGGCCAATCCCCAGACAGATTTTTGACCCAGATCCCTAAATGGCCCCCTCAAAGACTGAACTCACAACCCTGGGTTTAGCAGGCCAATGCTCATCCTGATAATTACAGGCCAGTATGCCTCACATTAGTACCAGGCAAACTGGTTGAAACTATAGTAAAGAACAGCATTGTCAGACACCTAGATGCACATAATTTGTTGGGAAAGAGTCAACATGGTTTTTGTAAAAGGAAATTACACCTTACCAATCTACTAGAATTCTTTGATGGGGTCAACAAGCATGTGGACAAGGGGGATCCAGTGGATATAGTGTACTTAGATTTTCAGAAAGCCTTTGACAAGGTGCCTCACCAAAGCCTCATAAGCAAAATAAGTTGTCATGGGATAAGAGAGAAGGTCCTCTAATGGATCGGTAGCTGGTTAAAAGATAGGAAACAAATGGTAGGCATAAATGGTCAGTTTTCAGAATGGAGAGAGGTAAATAGTGGTGTCCCCTAGGGGTCTGTACTAGGACCAGTACTATTCAACATATTCATAAATGATATAGAAAAATGGGTAAACAGTGAGGTGGCAAAATTTGCAGATGACACAAAACTGTTCAAGATAGTTCAGTCCAAAGCAGATTGCGAAAAGCTACAAAGGGATCTCACAAACCTGGGTGACCGGGCAACAAAATGGCAGATGAAATTCAATGCTGATAAATGCAAAATAATGCATGTTGGAAAACACAATCCCAATTATACATATAAAATGATGGGGTCTAAATAAACTGTTACCACTCAAGAAAGAGATCTTGGAGTCATTGTGGATAGTTTTCTGAAAACATTGATTCAATGTGCAGCAGCAGTCAAAAAAGCTAACAGAATGTTGGGAATCATTTAGAAAGGGATAGATAATCAGACAGAAAATATCATATTGCCTCTACATAAATCTATGGTACGACCACATCTTGAATACTGTGTGCAGATGTGGTCACCCCATCTCAAAAAAGATATATTGGAATTGGAATAGGCTCAGAAAAGGGCAACAAAAATTATTAGGGGTATGGAACGTGTTCCATATGAGGAGAGATTAATAAGATTGGGACTTTTCAGATTGGAAAAGAGACGACTAAGAGGAGTATGACAGAGGTCTATGAAATCATGACTGGTGTGGAGAAAGTAAATAAGGAAGTGTTATTTACTGCTTCATATAACACAAGAACTAGGGGTCACCAAATTAAATTAATAGGCACCAGGTTTAAAACAAACAACAGGAAGTATTTCTTCACTTCACTGCTGTGAAGGCCAAGACTATAACAGGATTCAAGAAAGAAAGAAATACATTCATGGAGAATAGGTCCATCAATGGCTATTAGCCAGGATGGACAGGCGTCCCTTGCCTCTGTGTGCCAGAAGCTGGGAATGGGCGACCGGGGATGGATCACGTGATGATTACCTGTTCTGTCCATTCCCTCTGGGGCACCTGACATTGGCCACTGTCAGAAGACAGGATACTGGGCTAGATGGACCTTTGGTCTGACCCAGTGTGACCATTTTTATGTTCTTATGGAGCCACCGGCTGCAGCAGGGGCCACTGGCTGCAGCGGGGGTGGCTCCACAAGGATAGATAGTGATTGCCATGGTGTGACAGGGTATACCAATCCCACTCTGGCAAATCAAGGGTTAGAGAACAGTTTTTGTCCCAAGTGGCCATGTCCCCCTCACTCCTGCTGGGCATGCGTCTAGTGATGGGAGCATTCAAAAGGGAGCAGCTCAGCTCAATCTGGGCTGACTGAGGAGGAGAGAAGTCATATGTGGTAGCCTTCTGCCAGGAAGCTGCCAGGACTCCAAGCAGTCACCATGGTTGAGCTGCCAACAGCACCACAGAAAGCCAGCCGACCATGGGAGCTGAGAGGGACAGCTTTCTGTAGCCAGCAGAGGAGCCACTGGAGAGGCAACAGAAAGCACACAAGAGACATCGCACATCTAACTTTGGAAATGATGCCGGAGTGACTGGGACAAGGGTAGGAAACAACCCATGGAACACACTTTGGGGTATAGGGACTAGACTCCCATGTCAGGGCACCTTGTTTCGAAGGGTTCTGGTTTGGAACCTGGTGGAGTAGGCCGGACGCGGGTTCCCCTACTCTCCCCACTCTTGCTGCTAGCTAAAGTGGCCTCTTGGACTTTCACCAGTGGGCACTACTCCCTGGAATATTGCTGTTAGGTGATACTGCTAGCCTGGGAGTCTCAGATAACCCTCAACTGAAGGTGGAGAACACGGGCAACAACCAGGTCCTGTTAAAAGGTCAGCAGGGAGCTTAGAAGATTATAAAGACAAGGAATCATTGATTCAGAAAAGCTCTTAAAGTAGGTGCTGGAGAGCCAGCTACAGCAGGCAGCCCAACAGCGCCTGGAGGCAACACCTTCCTTGCAGGATTACTCATAAGGCTCACGAAAATGGGCACCGGAGATGACCCCAAGGCTTTCCTAGTTACCTTTGAGTGAGTAGCCACCGCGCTGTGCTGGCCAACAGCAGATTGGGCTACCTTGGTGGCCCTGTACTTGACTGGGCCCATTCAAGTGGCATACCTAAGCCTGGACCCTGTGGAAGTCCTAGATTACATCAAAGTGAAGGAGGCATATAAGAACATAAGAAAGGCCGTACCGGGTCAGACCAAAGGTCCATCTAGCTCAGTATCCTGTCTACCAACAGTGGCCAATGCCAGGTGCCCCAGAGGGAGTGAACCTAACAGGCAATGATCAAGTGATCTCTCTCCTGCCATCCATCTCCATCCTCTGACAGAAAGAGGCTAGGGACACCATTCCTTACCCGTCCTGGCTAATAGCCATTAATGGACTTAACCGCCATGAATTTATCTAGTTCTCTTTAAAACCCTGTTATAGTCCTGGCCTTCACAACCTTCTCAGGTAAGGAGTTCCAGAAGTTGACTGTGCGCTGCGTGAAGAAGAACTTCCTTTTATTTGTTTTAAACCTGCTGCCTATTAATTTCATTTGATGACCCCTAGTTCTTGTATTATGGGAATAAGTAAATAACTTTTCCTTATCCACTTTCTCCACATCACTCATGATTTTATATACCTCTATCATATCCCCCCTTAGTCTCCTCTTTTCCAAGGTGAAGAGTCCTAGCTTCTTTAATCTCTCCGTTCCAAACCCTTAATCATTTTAGTTGCCCTTTTCTGAACCTTTTCTAGTGCCAGTATATCTTTTTTGAGATGAGGAGACCACATCTGTACGCAGTATTCGAGATGAGGGCGTACCATCGATTTATATAAGGGCAATAATATATTCTCAGTCTTATTCTCTATCCCCTTTTTAATGATTCCTAATATCCTGTTTGCTTTTTTTTTGACTGCCTCTGCACACTGCGTGGACATTTTCAGAGAACTATCCACAATGACTCCAAGATCTTTTTCCTGACTTGTTGTAGCTAAATTAGCCCCCATCATATTGTATGTATAGTTGGGGTTATTTTTTCCAATGTGCATTACTTTACATTTATCCACATTAAATTTCATTTGCCATTTTGTTGCCCAATCACTTAGTTTTGTGAGATCTTTTTGAAGTTCTTCACAGTCTGCTTTGGACTTAACTATCTTTAGCAGTTTAGTATCATCTGCAAACTTTGCCACCTCACTATTTACCCCTTTCTCCAGATCATTTATGAATAAGTTGAATAGGATCGGTCCGAGGACTGACCCTTGGGAACACCACTAGTTATCCCTCTCCATTCTGAGAATTTACCATTTATTCCTGCCCTTTGTTCCCTCTCTTTTAACCAGTTCTCAGTCCATGAAAGGACCTTCCCTTTTATCCCATGGCAGCTTAATTTACTAAGAGCCTTTGGTGAGGGACCTTGTCAAAGGCTTTCTGGAAATCTAAGTACACTATGTCCACTGGATCCCCTTTGTCCACATGTTTGTTGACCCCTTCAAAGAATTCTAATAGATTAGTAAGACATGATTTCCTTTACAGAAACCATGTTGACTATTGCTCAACAGAGGCAATACTCAAACCAACTTGGAATCAACCCTGAGACGTACAGACAGAGGTTTCAACAGGAGGAGTATCCTCCCAGAACCCAGCCATGGGTGCTGGCCCAATGTCTATGGTACCACTGCTGGCACAGCTGAACCCAGAGAAGCAGATGGAGGCACAAGCATCAGAGATGATAGATTCTATGCCTGGCCCTCTCAGTGCCATGTGCCGGCCACCTGGGGTGAGAGAAAATGCTACACTTTTTTTTTGTGCCAGACATCCACCAAGAAATTTGAGAGTTTTGCGCCTCATACCCTGAACTCACAGGATCCAAAGGATGCCAAATGGATGCCAAAGGCTTCCCTGATCCCACTCCCTGTAGTGGGAGTACTGTTAAGCAGATAGAGATGGACCTAGTGGGACCTCTGGAGAAATGTGCATCTGGATTCCGAATCATTCTGGTGATCGTCACCAGGTATCCAGAGGCCATCCCACTGTGTATGATGAAAGCACCCACCATAGCACGTGAGCTCATGAAGGTCTTCACCAGGCTTGGGATCCCGAAATGAATTCTGATGGATGGGGAGTTCAGTTTTTCATCGAAGCTGATTAAAGAGCTGTGTGGAGTACTGAAGATCCAGGCCCTCAAGACATCCATATACCATCCACAAACCTGATGGGCTGGTGGAGTGTTTCAATAGCACACTGAAATCCATGCAAATAACAATGTCAAAATAACAGCGTTTTGCCCGCTGGGTCATCCTCAGTCCATGCATTATGCTTTTCCCAAACAAGGGGTAAACATCCTCCCCATTAAAAAAAAAAAAAAAAATGGGGGAATGTAGTAGGAAGAGAGCCTGAGACATAAGCCCTTGTAATAAAGGCCTGGTAGGAGGCAGAACCTGCTCACAAAATTTAGCAAAAATAGGGCTGATATTGCAGAAATACACATTCCTAAGAAATGCTAGTCACAGAGTGCTCACGAAAACACATCCCAATATCAAGTGGTACCAAAACATCCCAATATCAAAAATGGTACAAAAATATTCCCCATGAATAACAAGAACACACTGACCCCTCCTAAAAGATAAGGTCAGAATAACAGTATGTAATAAAAATGTTTTAATCGAACCAACATGTCCAAGATGGTGGGTAATAACTAGCAATATCAAGGGTCAGTAACTAACTACGTCAAAGGGGCAGTAATAACTTGTTTGTATAGGGGTTTAAAGATGTATCTCAGAGGAAGTATCTTTGGCCAGCCTAGGGAGCAGTGGAAAGTCCTGCCACTGACTGAGCTGCGTCCATTGTTACAGGCATACATGTATTAGTGGTCCGGTAGCATCTGCAGGATACTAGTACTGTGGATCATCAACAATAAACCTGGCTAGGTGCCTTCATCCCTTAACGAATCTTGTGGTCATTGGGAAGTTCGCTCAAGGTCTGCCATGCCAGCTGTCTGCGCAGAGCTGGGGCAACACACAGAGAACACACACGCAGCCAAACATCTATCAACATCTAACCACAGATGGGTTTTCCATAGAGAACCTTCTGAGAGCCCAACAAACCAAGGAGCAGCTATATAATCAGGGGGGCCTGACTGTGGATGTTCAAACCAGAAACAGAATGTTTCTGTTGTCCCTGTTATCGGACTCAAAGCACTTGGCCCAGTGGCAAGGTCCCTTAGAGGTAATTCAGAAGGTGGAGCCTGTGGACTACGAAATCTGTCCGCTGGGGTGGCAAAAGGAGATGCAGATATACCATGTTAACCTCCTGAAGGCCTGGAAGGCCCAGGAAAATCTGTTGATAACCCCGTACCAACAAGAACCAGAACTGGGACCTCAGCTAAACCCAACTCCTATACTGGTGGGTCAGGAGCTTAGTCTGGAACAACAAAACCAACTGTGCCAACTGTCTATCCCTGATAGTGCTGCTAAGTGAAGTGCCCCCTTGGACTCTTGCCACTAGGTCACTCTCCCTCTGATAGCACTGCTAGGCAAAGTGGCCCCTTTGAACTCTCACCAGCAGGCATTATGCCCCAGAGTATCACCATTAGGCAATACTGCTGGCCCGGAACAGCCAGACAACTCCTGACACATGGGAAAAAATTCTTGGGGAGCCCCTGTGCAAAGCAGCTCCACTCAACTGACGAGAACCAGCGAAAAGTGAAGGAATTAGAAAGAGAGTGTAAGGGCAGGGTAAGGAGAAGACAATCCAATCTCCCCGACTTCCATCTTTACTTTGCACTATGTAGCTAAAGGAGTCATTTTGAAAAGGTCTAAAAATGAGACAAAATATTTTGAAAAGAAACAGAGTTAGTATTAATTTCTTCTGCACTCAGCTACTCTACTCTGCAGTTGAGCCTTTGTCTTCAACCACTGGGGAAATAATAAAGTAGATTTTTTCTTTACTCAGCACTGTGAACTTTTTATTTGAATCATGGATGCTATTTAGGTTCTCTCTGCCACCATCACCTTACTCCTCTGATTAGAGAACTTCTTTTCCTTCCCTTCCACCACCACTGTTGCTCTTTTGTTTCTCTTCAATTAATCTAAGTCTCATATACTTTATGTTTGCAGTGCTGTAGCAGTGTAGATCCCAGGATATAAGAGAGATGGGGGTGAGGTAATATCTTTTATTGGACCAAGTTCTATTGGTGGAATGGACAACAACTTCACAGAGATCTTCCTTAGGTCAAGGAGCTCTTCCTCCTTCCCAAGACCTAAGGAGGAGCTCTATGAAGCCTGAAAGCTCATCCCTTCCATCAAGAGAAGTTGGTCCACTTAAAGATATTACTTCACCCACCTTGTCTCTGTATATGTTACAACCTTTTCTTTTGCAAGGGAAGAGCTAATGTTTTGCTTGCAGGCCTTCCATAACTTGACTACTGTTAGCAATAACCCTGCTAAAATATAAATAAAAACATGCATACAGTAGTTTTCTTTTATTTCTAAGTGCTGATAGCATAGCAGCCACTCATAAATCATTAATGATGAGCTTCTAATTATGTGCAGGAATCACAGTGGGACCCAACCTAATGCTGAAAATTTGCATATTCATGAATGCATCTTTACTTATGCATGGCAGAATCCATAAAGAGAAGGAAACGAGTAATATTCTTTGCCATTTACAAAGTGTTGTTTGGCTGATATTTTTTCTTCTTCTGAAGGTATGTGTCTTTATTGAATGGTCTCATTTCACACAGTTTTCTTTGGAGTCAAATTTTAGAATGTAGATGGCTTCAGTTTTTCCAAAAGAATGCGTCTAGTCTGCAGTGCTCCAGTTAATGAATACTGCAGACAATTTAGTGTCCACTTCATTTCTACTAGCAGACATGAATTTGAGTTAAAAAATATAGCAGGCATATGTTTAGTCTAGAACTAATGGGCTTTTTTCTAAATTTCATGCGACATAACTTGGCATCAGAATTTAAAAAGAAAATCTGCTCTTTTTTCACTGGATATTTACAATTGCCTGGAACCTGGAATGTTTGTTTTGGACAGTGTAGGTAGATTCTTTAGTAGATCAACTATAATGGATAATTTGTAAATGTAAATTGTAACTGTCTTGGGGAAGGGTCTGTTTTTTCATTATGTGTGTATACAGTGTCTTGCATAATGGGGTTCTCATCCCTTTTAGGCACTACTGCAATACAAATAACACCAATAATAACACTGCTCTACAGCCAAAATGCTTCTGAAATAAATGTAGTCAAACTTTACTAATTCTGGGTCACTGAGAACAAAAATGACGCTTAAAATTGTTGATTGGCTCTAGTTTTCAAGATATGCTATTGGGTCAGTATATACAACCCTTGACTTGGGAATGGCGGAGGATAAGTGAGTTATAAAGGGAAGGGATCTCAATTTAAACCAGAAATGACTAAAATACATCTTGGACTGGATCTATGAATAAATCTATGACTGAGTTTGGACAGTACTTGCTTTTTAGGCAAAACAATGAATGATGCAATCTGAAGCTGGTATTGCGTCATACATGATATGAATTGCATCATGTTATTCCTAGAAGTCATGGATGATGCAATCATAATGAACATTACATCACTCTGCTGAACAAATTGCTCTATATCAGCTCTAGAAATTATACAGTGCCATGCTCTCTTATTTGTCAGTGTTTGATTTTGCAAAGGGACCCATTAATGTTTAGCCAAAATGAGCAGAGATGCCTCGTACTTGTGTGAACAGTGCAGATAACTTCTGCTATGTTTGTGGTGAAGTGACTTTTGCATCACAAAAGCGCAGTATAACCACTATGGTTAAGAAAGCCTATCACCTTTCTTTTGGCTGCAAAATTGGAGATCAGGACAAGAGGTGGGCCCCACACATATGCTGCAACACTTGTGCAACAAATCTTCACCAGTGGTTGAACAGGAAAAGGAAATCTATGCCTTTTGCAGTGCCAATGATTTGGAGAGAGCCAACAGATCATACCAGCAATTGTTACTTCTGCATGGTGCCTCCAGTTGGGAAAGGTGTGTCAAAGAAGAAAAAGTGGACTGTGCATTATCCAAACATTCCATCAGCTATATGCCCAGTACCCCACGGAGAAGGACTGCTGATTCCTGATGCACCAGAATCATTCTCACTTGAATCAGATGAGGAAGAGGAAGAGGATGAAACTTCTGGTCCTGAACCATCAATGTCACAGGACCCACATTTTCTCCCATCCTCCTCCTCTGAACCACACCTCATAACACAAGGTGAACTGAATGACCTTGTCAGGGATTTGGAACTACCCAAGAGTAAGGCAGAGCTGTTGGGCTCCAGACTACAGCAGTGGAATCTCCTGGCAGGTGATGTTAGGGTTTCCATGTTCCGTGACCGTCAAAAGGATCTTGTCCCATTCTTCTTCATGGAAGGTGATCTTGTAGCCTGCAACAACATTGATGGTGTGATGGCAGCCCTCAATATCGTTCACGATCCAGATGAGTGGAGACTGTTCATTGATTCATCAAAGACAAGTCTTAAAGCTGTTTTACTGCATAATGGCAATGTTTTGCCATCAATTCCAGTTGGTCATGCAGTCCATATGAAGGAAACCCATGACAACATGAAACAATTTTTGAGGTGCATAAACTATGACCAACATCAGTGGCAGCTTTGTGGCGATTTGAAGGTTGTTGCTCTCTTGCTTGGTCTGCAGACTGGATACACAAAGTACTGCTGTTTTCTCTGCGAATGGGATAGTCATGCAAGAGATTCCCACTACATCAAGAAAGACTGGCCACTCCGACAGTCATTGGAACCTGGGAGAAAAAGTGTTTCAGCATCCACCACTTGTTGAATCAAGGAAGATTTTGTTACCACCCTTACACATCAAGCTGGGTCTGATGAAGAACTTTGTCAAGGCCATTGACAAAACACAAGCAGCTTTCAAGTACCTCCATGGAAAATTTCCAAGGTTAAGTGAAGCTAAGATAAAGGAAGGTGTCTTTGTTGGTCCTCAGATTCGTGAACTTCTTCGAGATGATGCATTTGACCATGCACTGCGTGGCAAGGAAAAGACGGCATGGAAAGCCTTCCAGTTAGTGGCAATAAATTTTCTCGGGAACAACAAGGCAGACAACTACAGTTTGTTGGTGGAAAACCTCCTCAAGGCATACAAAAGCCTTTGTTGCAACATGTCACTAAAGATACATTTTTTGCACTCTCATCTAGATTTTTTTCCACCGAACTGCGGAGCAGTGAGCGACGAGCACGGCGAGCGATTTCACCAGGACATTGTAACAATGGAGAAACGCTATCAGGGCAAATGGAGCCCATCAATGCTTGCAGACTATTGCTGGACAGTGACAAGAGATACTCCATTTAATGAATACAAGAGACAAGCCAAGAAGCGCCGAGTAGACACTGAATAGGACTACACTATGTACATAATAGTGTTTTGTCTTCTGTTTCATAATAAATTTTATTTATATAACCCTTTTGCTGATTTTTAAAGTGTTACAGAAACAGGAGCTGAAATATTATCATGTAAAGCAACCATAAACACATGAAAAGACCTAGGTTTACAATTTATGATTAAAACTCTACTATCTACACAATATACATAGACATAAAATGTAAAAACTTAAATATCTTAGAAACAGTAGCCAATCAGTTGTTTTAATTGTCATATTTGAATTCTGCACATCAAAATACATAATAAATAGCACATTTTATCTCTGAAGCAGACGACGTCTCAAAAATTGTAGACCAGTGTAATATGCAGTGTTGTAGCTGTGTTGGTTCCAGGATATTAGAGAGACTGGGGTAGGGGGATGAGCTAATATATTTTATTGGACCAACTTCTGTTGGTGAGAGTGACAATCTTTCAATCTTACACAGAGCTCTTCTTCAGGGTCCAGAAGAGCTCTGTGTGAGCTCAAAAGTCTGTCTCTCTCACCAACAGAAGTTGGTCCAACAAAAGGGCTCACCCACCTTGTCTCACCAACAATAGTAATTTTAATTATACAAATCTGTGAATAACATTGTGCATTTCTATAGAGCCTTTTATTCCAGGATCTCAAAGCATTTTCCGAACAACTTAAACAAGTTTCACATCATTTCTCTGGAGGACATAAGGATTATATAAAAACCACTGAACATCCACCATTGCTGCAGGAGGTCAGCAATTTAGAGCAGGAAGTGAAAGTTCTATAACTAGCTGAAACTACACAAGGAATTTATGGAGGCAGAACAAAAGAATGGAATACAGGAATTGCCAGTATGATTAGACCAGTAAGCTGTCTCTGACAGTGAGCAACACCAGCTGCTTCCAAGGAAGGTGCACTAAATCCTGCAGCAATCAATTCTGGAATAAATAACTTGCCCAAAGATAAAGTTTCCTTCTAACCCCTGAGCTATGAATCAAATGTAAACTGGGCTGGTGTCCAAAATAAGTAGTGATGGAGGGCTTGGCTATTAGATACAAACTCTCCTTAAGCAGGGTGGCTGACCATCCTGACCCCTTCCCCATGTTCCCACCCACATATTTACACAGAGTCATGTCTGATCTCCAAGGAAAAATCAATCAGCCAACTAATGAATTTGGGGTTCTGGCCCCTCCCCCAATAATTTGTCTGCTCTAATTCCCACCACTGCTCTCCAGCTTCTCCTGAAGATGAGCAAACTGCCCCCCACCACTCTGCCCCCTGCCTCCCCCCTGAAAAAAAAAGCCAGCAGCCAAGACCTTCTGGTTCTTCTTTCAGTCCTATCCTCTTTGCCATATCCCAGTCTATCCTAGAGCCTCCTTTCATTGCAGATCAAGCCCCTTCAACACACATACACTTCCCCTTTTCCCCTGGTCACAGACCCCTAGTACCTGCTGTCTCCTTGAAATCATGGGCTGGCCATCTCCTTGGTGGCTCTATGTCAGCTTTCTCTCACTGGGGCCCAGTGTGCTTCTCCCGAAGGGCAGGTGGAGCTGCACACTGAGGATGCATCTATGCCCAGACTCTGGGGTACTCTGATTCTACCCCACTGGGTACTGACATGGCAGCCTATGAACATGCCCTGAGCTCAGACCCAGAGGCAAAATGGAAAAACAACTTGGCAGAAAAACATTGAAATTTCAAGTATCAGGTGTCAAGTATCAGGGGGTAGCTTGAATAGGGACTGGGAGTGGCTGGCTCATTATAGAAGCAGCTTTTCCTCTCCTGGAATTGACATCTCCTCATCCATTATTGGGAGTGGACTACATCCACCCTGATTGAATTGGCCCTGTCAACACTGGTTCTCCACTTGCGAAGTAACTCCCTGCTCTCCATGTGTCAGTATATAATGCCTGCATCTGTAACTTTCACTCTATGCATCCGAAGAAGTGAGGTTTTTACCCACGAAAGCTTATGCCCAAATAAGGTACCACCAGACTCCTTATTCTACAGGTGACAGACCCATTTTTTTTTCTTTTTTCCCCACTATTTGTTCGTAATTTTCAAAATATAGTTTTTACCAAAATGTCATTGAAACTCCTAAGCCTGATTGTTGAGCAATTAAAAATACCAATAACCATTTTGATAACTATTTCAATGTAACTGATCATTTTAATTGAAAATCTATGTGAATTTTTTTCAAAGAGGTCGCCAAGATTTCTCAAAAATAAATCCATTTTTGAAAAAAAAAGAATCACACTTCAGCAAAAAATCATTTCAATTGGAACACTGCAACCAGCTCAGCTTTCAGAGGACAAAGGAAGTCTCTAAGGCCTAGTTCACACTGCTATAACTATACCAGTTAGGGGGTGATATTTTTATCAAAATAGCTATACCAGTAAAAGCCCTAGTGGGGATGCAATTATATTGGTATAACGGTACCTTATTATGATACAGCTCATTGCCCTTCCCGTACAGAAATAAGCTATACTTGACAGAATTGTTATGCTGGTAGAACTGTGTCATACCGCTTTAAGTACACTGGTATAGTTAAAGCGCTACAACTTCTGTGTGTAGACATGTCCTTAGGGATAGAAGGCCAAATGCCTATCCTTCTCTGACTGCACTCTATAGTGTTGTACTGATGATACTGACTCCTGCTAGTTCCTCCTTCCCTGCTCTGCTACTCCTTGCTGCTCTCCACTGGGCTATTGGAGAGCAGGGGAAAATGAAAAGCACCTACCACAAAGGACTTTTGTTTGCTTAAAGAATAGAGGAGAGAGAATTTAATTGGTGGTGATTAGCCCTATTTGCCTCTACTTACCAAACTGCCATTTACTTTAAGGACCTCTGAAAGCAGAGAAAATAAAAAACATTATAACTCATCAGTATTTATTTGTGCCACATATTGCCTTGTTTTGTTAAGTTTCACATGTTCTTTCTGCTTTTGCTCACATTGAGCTAATGGTACTAGATATTAGTTATTATGGAACAATGGTATTGGTGTAGGAAGAGTTTAGGGATATCTGCTAGTGCAGTATAATTAGATAGACAAAGTGGGTGAAGTAATAGCTTTTATTGGACCAGACAAGCTTTCAAGCCATACAGAGCTCTTCTTCAGGTCCTGAAGAGCTCTGTGTAAGATCGAAAGCTTGTCTCTCTCACCAACAGAAGTTGGTCCAATAAAAGATATTACCTCCCACACCTTGTCGCTCTAATATGCTGGGACTGACATGTCTACAGCACCACTGCATAGTGCAGTAAAGTGTTGTTGATGTAATGCACAAAAGTGATACAAAATGAATCACTTCTTTTTTAGCCTATGACTGCAGAGGTGTTAACGGCCACTTCACCTTGAATGATCTCTTAGAATACGGGTTAACTACTTATGCTAAACAATAGGCTCCACCTTGTATTTAGGTGTGACTCTATGGGTATGTCTACATTGCACTTAGATACCTGTGGCTAGCCCATGGCAGCTGACTCAGAGCTTAGGCTAAGGGGCTGTTTAATTGCAGTGTAGACATTCAGCCTCAAGCTGTAGCCCAGGCTCTGGAACCCTTCCACCTCACAGGGTCCTAAAGCCCAAGCCTGAATATCTACATAGCAATTAAACAGCCTCTTAGCCTGAGCCCTGCAAGCCTGAGTAGCTGGTATGGGCCAGCCTCAGGTGTCTAACTGCAGTGTAGACTTACCCTTTGAATACCTTCCCAAGACCTGAAGAAGAGCCCTGAATAGCTTGAAAGCTTTTCTTTTTCACCAGTGGAAGCTGGTCCAATAAAAGGTATTACCACACCCATGTTGTCTCACTACACATCTTGAAACACTTTTAAAGAAATGTGGACCTTTAATATTACTAAATCCAAATGCTGACACAGACAGCCCATAGAGGATCATATTCTCCAGTGCACAGCAGCCATTTTGAATCACACTGGTGGTGGAACTTGGCCCAGCAGCCAGTGTAATGAGCCCAGGAAGCTTGCTTCAATGTATGTATGATTCTCCAGAGGGGTATGGCTGGTGTGAGGGCACTTACACTTCCTTACTGTGATATGGCAGGGAAAATAGGGCCTGGCCAGACTATAGTTTCAGGGATCATTTTTATAGTTTGTAACTAGAGAAGTGTAGCCGAAAGTGTCTGACATAGCAATCCTGAGCTGTCGGTTTGTCCCCCGAGGCACTTTGAAATAGATGTAAATTAGAGAAGCCTCAGGTTTTCCAATATAGAATCTCAATATTAAGAAATTTATCTTTCCAGTCGCATTGGTTCATGTGTAACTTTTAGAAAAGTGGCTTAAAGTTAGAAAAGAAGCATTCTATTATTTTTATCCTTGAAATTCACCAAAACAGACCTTATGCACCTAGTTCTGTCTCTGTGGTGTTTAATCCTTTGTCTTGTCTACAATCCTGGGCTCCTTTCACACCAGGCAAACCTTGTAAAGTTCAGAAATCTCCAGCAACGGTATGTAGCAACCCACTAACTCAAGATCATTTTACGTGTTTTCTCTACTGATTTTCAATTTTCCCCCAGGGACATTACTCCATAGGATGACCTCTTTGCTTGGTTCAAAAGATTAAGAAACTTGGTACACATCAAACTGGGATTTTTGACTTAACCTGCAGAGCTGAGATTTGAATCACACTCAGCGTACAGGAAGCCCTCAAATTCAAAGGAAAAATATTGCAAACCATACTTTGAAACAATGAAATTCTTTACAGCAGGACATGGAATTTCTTTGTGACCTCCCAGATATCAACCTGCTATCACAGGGTATGTCTATAGTGCACATTAATCTTACTAGCACAGGGGATAATAGCATAGATGTGGTAGCACAGGCTCCAGCAGGGCTAGCAATACCAGTATGTACCCAAGCTCCCCAGCGGGCTTGTACTCGGGTTGCTAGCTCACACTGAAGCCCATGCTGTCATGGCCATTGTACTATTGTTACCCATGTTAGATAGCTTAAAGCTAGCATAGATATGCATACCTGTACTACAATCACACCTTCACTTGCAGTGTAGACACATCCCAAGCAGCTTAGGTCCTGATCCAGAGCCCACTGAATGCAGCGGAAAGACTCCAACTGACTTCCCTGGGTTTTGTACCAGGCCCATAATTAGTATAAACATAATGGGCCAGACCCTCACCCTGTATGATCTATGCAGCACCACTGATGTCAATGGAACTATGTCAATTAACACCAGAGGAGGATTTGGCTCAGGTCTGCCATTTCCAAATCTTTGTTTCTTTTGTCTTATTTTCATATTCTAGAAGTGGTAGCCATGCCTACTCTCCTGCTGTCTCATATGATCCAGGAACTTTTCCATTATGAGACCGTCCCACACACTCCTGAACCACAAGGTATTTTCAGGAGGCGTCGTCCTTTTCTAAAATTCTGCCAGAGCACAAACTGCTGCTAGCAGATGGTTATTAATTTCTTTAAAAACAAACAAAACAGAAAAAGTAAACCACAAGTACAAAGTACTTCAGTTACGCAGAAAAAACCAAATGCACAAATACAAAATGGGGAATATCTGGCTCAGTGGTAGTACTGCTGAGAAGGATCTGGGAGTTATAGTGGATCACAACCTGCATGAGAGTCAACAATGTGATGCAGTTGCAAAAAAGACTAATATTATTCTGGGGTTTATTAATAGGAGTGTTGTATTTCAGATACAGGATGCAATTGTCCTGCTGTACTTGGCACTGGTGAGGCCTCAGCTAGACAACTGGGTTCAGTTCTGGGTGCTTCACTTTGGGAAAGATGTGGACAAATTGGAGAGAGTCCAGAGGAGAGCAACAACAATGATAAAAGGTTTAGAAAACCTGACCTATGAGGAAAGGTTAAAAAGCTTGGCACATTTAGTTTTGAGAAACAAAGACTGGGGGGAGGGGAGAGGAACCTGTTAACAGCCTTCAAATATATTAATGGCTGTTACAAAGAGGACCGGGATTGTTTTCCATGTCCACTGATGATAGGACAAGAAGTAAAGGGCTTAATCTGCAGCAAGGGAAATTTAGGTTAGATATTAGGAAAAACTTTCTGAGTATAAGGATAGTTAAATTCTGGAATAGGCTTCCAAGGGAGGTTGTGGAATCCCCATCACTGGAGGTTTTTAAAGTACAACTTGAACAAACATGTGTCATGGATGGTCTGTGTTTACTTGATCCTGCCTCAGTGCAGGTGGCTGCACTTGATGACTTCTCAAGGTCCCTTCCAGCCCTTTATTTCTATGATGAACAATTCTATTCATATCAGCAAGCTAAAACAATTAGAGATATGTCCACCTATATGCATTTAATTTGATTTGGGCATTTAAAGCAGTGTTTTGGGTAGCTAGTTTTGACTAATCTTCTCACATCCACTCTCACACCTACACTGGCTCTTTACATTTCTGACAAAGAAGGAAATGTGAGTTTTGTTATTTCACTTTTGGTAACTATTTGAAATGAAAAAAACAACAACGAACAAACAAGCTCATTAACAATTACAAATTTAAAAGAAAAAACAAATTTCAGAATATAGAATATAATTTGACATCTTTCTGGGGGGAGAGATAGCTCAGTGGTTTGAGCATTGGCCTGCTAAACCCACGGTTGTGCGTTCAATCCTTGAGGGGGCCACTTAGGGATCTGGGGCAAAATCAATATTTGGCCCTGCTAGTGAAGGCAGGAGGCTGGACTCAATGACCTTTCAAGGTCCCTTCCAGTTCTAGGAGATGGGATATCTCCATTTATTATCTGCTTGTCAATAATGATGGACACTGCCTTACACAAAGTCCCACTTCAAGCATCCTGAATCGGTCCTGGACCCAGGCACCAGTGGTTTAAATCAAATCAACAACAGCAACAACAAAAAGGCAGAGTCTATAAACATAATAAAAACAAGTAAAAAAAAACCCTTGGTCCTCAGGATTTTCATTTTTTGTCTACCTCCCTTGTACTTTCAAGGGGTTATAAGTCTCTCAGAGGCAGCCTGGTGCTAGCTCCTCTGGCAGAGAGTTGATGCTCTTTTGAAATCCCAAGCTCTTTGCCCCTTCCCTTCCTGTCCTGTTCCTTCCTCCTACATTAGGCTTGCATTCATTAGCTATAGCAGCTGTGTGCTTGTCTCTCCATAATTTGTATGCACTGTTGTTGTAGCTGTGTCAGTCACAAGATATTAGAGAGACAAGGTGGGTAAGGTAATATCTTTTATTAGACCAACTTCTGTTGGTGAGAGACATAAGATTTCCAGAAAAACAGAGTTCTTTGTGACCTGAAGAACTCTCTATAACTTTCAGAGTAACAGCCGTGTTAGTCTGTATCCGCAAAAAGAAGAACAGGAGTACTTGTGGCACCTTAGAGACTAACAAATTTATTAGAGCATAAGCTTTCGTGGACTACAGCCCACTTCTTCGGATGCAAAGCTTGTTTCTTTCACCAACAGAAGTTGGTCCAATAAAAATTATTACCTCACCCACCTTGTCTGTCTCCATAAAGGACATTTCTCACAGCTGATTTTGAAGGGCAGGGCTGATTTTGCAGTCTGCAGGCATGGAGGATTCTAAACCCCTTCCTACTTGTATTTTGTATGGGGTTTGTAGACCCTATCACACTGCTGTTTATTATGGGTAACAGTTATATTGCAATTTTGGCATTCCTAGTCATAGATCTAGGACTCTATTGTAATATGCAGAACTTCAGTGGATTCACCATGACTTGTGCCATGAAGTTCCATGCCGCTTTAGATGTGCATACAGTATTTGAACTAATTGCCTGTTCTTGCCACAGACTCTATGAAGCTGTGATTATTCTGCCTTTTACAATGCAAGTTGCATCTTAAAGTGATTTAGGTAATTTTAGTACACTTTACTATCAGTTTCAGATATTGTGTAGCACATAGTTTTCACCTAATAAAGCAGAGAGCAAATATATATTGGGTGAAATCCTGGCCCTACAGAAGGCAATTGCAAAACTCCCATTGATTTCAATTGGGCTAGAATTTCATGCATACGATACACAGTTTATATATAAGGCCTTTTTCTGTTTCCTATAAATATGAAAATAGCTTGGGCAACATTAAAAATGAGAGTATACCACACCAGTAGGATGGTAAAACATTAAAATCGCACCCATTAAATGGATTAAAAACTAGCTAACTGAGAGGTCTCAAAATGTAATGTGAACGGGAAATTGTCTTTGAGTGGGTGTTTCTGGTGGGGCCCTGCCAGGATAGGTTCATGGCCTTAAGTTATTTAACATTTTAATCAATCACCTGCCAAAAACCATAAAATCAACACTGATAAAGTTTGCAGATGACACAAAGGTTAGGGGAATGGTAAATAATGAAGAGAACAGGTCACTGATACCAAACAATCTGGATCGCTTGGTAAGCTGGGTGCAATCAAACAATATATGTTTTAATATAGCTAAATGTATACATCTAGGAACAAAGAATGGAGGGCATATGTCATGATGGGGGACCTTATCCTGGGAATTAGTAACTCTGAAAAAGATTTGGAGATTGTGGATGACAGTCATCTGAACATGAGCTCCCAGAGTGATGCTGTGGCCAAATGAGCTTATGCAATTCTCTCACCACTCCACCTTCCCACAAGGTAACGGATTATAAGGGTGAACATTTTTCCATTTGTTTGGCTTAACAAGAATATGTAATAAAATAAAAATGTGGAATAGAAAAAAGTTTTAAAAATTCTGTATTTGGCATCACAACAGCTCATTTATTACTTCTGTATGTTGTTCTAATAGTACAAATCTGTGACAGAGGCTCCCAATAGAAATACTGCTGTACATTTTTAACAGGAAGCGTATTTAACCATTGGAACAACTTACCAAGGACTGTGGTGGATTCTCCACCACTGGCAATTTTTAAATCAAGATTGGATTTTTTTTTTTAAATGGCCCAGTTAAAAATGAATTATTTTGGGGAAGTTCTATGTCATAGACAGGAGGTCAAACTAGATGATCACAATGACCTGTTCTGGCCTTGGAGTCTATGAAATCAATGAATCTATGAAGAATGGACATTTACCACACCAGAGCATTTATCTTTATTGTGGATTTGTGACTCCCTATACTTCACATAGGAAATACTGAATTACTCTGTAAATTTAACAACTGCCACTGGTAAATATCCAATTTTTATTGGCACTCACCATAAGATGGACAGGGCAAATAGTAACTTACAGTGATGGGCTGGAAAAGATTCTTTCTCCATTTATGCTTTGGTCATGCTTCCTACTTCTGAAAATCTCTTTAAGTGAAGGGACCACATTCAGAATGGAATTCTAGTCAGTGATTGCCAGATCACTATGGAAAACAACCTTTCATGAGCTTCTGCTGGAGCAGTGGTTCTCAAACTTTTGTACTGGTGACTCCTTTCACATAGCAAGCCTTTGAGTGTGACCCCCCTTATAAATTAAAAAACTGTTTTTAATATATTTAACACCATTACAAATGCTAGAGAAAAGCGAAGATTGGTGTGGAGGCTGACAGCTCACGACCCCCCCATGTAATAAACTCATGACCCCCTGGGGGGTCCTGACCCCCAGTTTGAGAAACCCTGTACTGGAGCTTTGTAGTAATAAAATCTCAAGAAGGTTCCACTCTATGAGGCTGATGGAGATGTAGTTGGAGCAGTGGCTGTGAAGGTAGTGAGGGAGCAAGAAGCAAAGTTGGTAGGAATGACTGAAAAGCTAACGTTTGGGCAGAGGTGGATGAAAAAGCAGGAAAGGTTTTGATGTGAAGGGGAGGTGGAGTGGGGAAATTTTGTATGTAGTAGAGATCTTAGAATTAACCCCCTCCCATCCCGAGGAAATGTGAAATAACATTTTCATTCATCTTTTCCTTTTATTCATATCAGGGCTTGATGAGCTCTCTTACGGCTGGGATTTGCATCCGGCAGTCCCCCCAAAGGAAGCAGCAGCTTCTAGTTGCCAGGCCCCAGGAGCAGAGCAGGGACTAAATTGTAACTCTGAGAATCACAGTTCAGTCCATTCTTCACCCCTACTGCATGGGGGAAGTAAATTGCACTAGTCCATTCCCTAATGCAGCTTAGTATTCATTTCGGCTGTGCTGGCTGGTGACCTGCGTGGAAAGGAACCAGGGCTCTGGCTACTCCCCACCTGTTGCCCATAGGTGGCTGTTCTATATCCACATTTGACTTACAATGCAGATAACTCCTTTTTGTCCCTTTGCCTGCTAGTACAGAAGTAAAGCCTGGGTCACAGTCTGGTCTTTAGCTTTCTACCTCTTTTATTGGTCATCAAAGAAGCTAAAGTGTACACCAGCAAAGGCACAATGCTTCTAATCTCTATAACAGACAAACACTTACTCAAACTATATCACTGTATATGGGTCTGATCTGGAAGTCAGTGGAAGTTCTGGATACACAAGGAATGCAGTATCACGACCCAGCTATGAGCTGTATTAATCAAGTGAGATCTGATTTTAGAGGTGCTGAGCACCCATACTTCCCAAGGAGACAACAGGCACTGAGGGTTCTCAGCACTTCTGAAAGTTAGGCCCAAAAGGAACAGAAGAGGTAGATGAAGAGATATTCCTAACTGTAAGTCTCCTACTTTTGAATTCTAAGGAAATTCTAGGAGATACATTTTTGTTTTCTATATTTATATGTCCTAATAGGAGATGAGAAATCATGTGACATCATTATAATCTTAGCTTATTTCAGTGGTATGGCTGTACTTTAACTGTGAACCAGCCCATGACACTGAGCTGAACCAATAAGAGCCATCATGCGTCGGACACTTTGAAATGCTAACCGTTTATGATTGGGAATCCACTCATTATATCATTGCTGTACCTCAGCTAGATTAAAATTGGTTTTTAATTTAATCTCTTGTAGTTACCAGAAGTATTGCTTGCATTATAGCTCATTTCATAGCACTCAACACATCTGCAAGTTTTTCATATAGATCACCTTGTTACCATCTGGTGGCTGTTCATGTTACAGTCTCTGTCTTAGTGGACAGGTGCTCACATTAAAAATCTTGATTATAATAATTTGCTCTCTTTTGGACACTCGTAGCTATGAGATCCAGAATCGAATGGCCATTCAGACTTCAATAATTTCTCACCTTTAGAGACAGTCCCCACACAACAGGCTTGAGGCACATTGGCAAGACAGTCGAGAAACTTCCATTGTCACTGCCCATGCATCTATTTTGTGGGGGATTTCCAGAATCATCAAGATGTCACCTTCCATGTGCACTGAATTCACTTTAAAAAGAATGAGAGAAGTTTTAGACATGAGCTCTTGTGGACATTAGCACTAATGGTCCTTTTCCCATTCTCTGACATTTGGAGACATTTTTCTGCTAATCAGAGGGAGTGAAGATACTGTCTACTACTGCGTAAAGACAGGAGGTGCTTTTTTGAACATATATAGGACTGTGATGACAGAGAAAAATGGATTCTGGTTTTACTTACATAGGTTCAAATCCAAGAAGTCAATAGAGTCATTCTTAAATTGCCCTGGTGTCAATAACATCAGATTCAGGACCTCTAGGTAAGGTGAACCTTGGGAATTTTGCTATGTTTTTGCTTGTGGCCTTTGTGTCTTCAGGAAAGTAGAATCACAATGTAGGCATCTGCCATTCTATTACAATTTCCGCACTGTGCCTTGGAAGGCAATCACTTCAAATAAAATGTGATACTAAAAAATAAATTAAAAATGTAAAACACAACTCAACAGTTAGTACCTTACCGTGCAGTCTCTTTGAAACTGCTTTTAGAAATGTGGGCCCCCGCAGCCTCGCCGTTAATTTGTGTATTTTCTTAAGCACATAATAGCACGGACATCTCAATATAAGACTGGCACTATTCATAAGTTGAGGGAATGAAAATTAAGTTTGTTTTTATTAATTCATGGAGCAACCCATGTCTGGTGCGCACAGCCTACATTTCGCAAGTTAAACACAGAAAAGGAAATACATTCCCTCTTTATTGCTGCAGTTGCTTTAAATTAAAATGCTGAAGAAAGACAATGTTATGTAACACAAAGATTCTTTTATTTCTCTTAACAAGCTTTATGAACATACTGATGTGTTTTATAAACATAATAAATTTTATCTGTCAAATCAGTGGGAAAACACAGCCCTAGGGCTCAGTGCTGTGTTGTCTCTGAAATGATACTAGTAAAGTCATACTAAAACTACAATAAAGCTAAGAAGAAACCTTTTAGTGGGTGTTTACAACATTTTAATACTAATGGAACCATGTTTGCTGCAATTGAAAACAATTTGGTAAAAGCTCGTAGTGCAAAAGGCAATGCATTTTCTTTATACAAGTAAAGAATATAAGATTAAAGGTTAGGAATAAAACTGGCAAAAGCTTTCATTGCTTTTACTGCCACTAAGAGAGGATGATCTAACTTGCTTGTCTCATGAAGAAAGTGTGCCGGCCACTCTGCAGTTGTTGTTATAGTGCGAAGGAAACAAACGAACAGATGGGTATAAAGAGAGGAGGCCTACATATGGTAAGATCTGGGCTTATTCTGCTATCCAGCATTAATATTTATTAATGGTGGAGAGGGGAAAAAGCCTTAGTAGACACTGTACCTATTGGGTTCCGGGAAGTGGGTGGGCGTAAGCCCGCCCACTGCTAAAGGATCCCCCCCCCCAGCCTAAGGGGAGGGCCCACAGGGCCTAAAACCCAAATGATTATGGGGGACAACTAATGAAAAACCAGGGACAGGAGTGCGGTCAAAGGGTCAAAAGAAGGGAACCTGACGGGGACACCGAGCAGAGAACCCCGGACAGTGCCCACTGCTCCTCAAAGGTGTCAAGGGAGCCAGTGGACGCCACCCAGAGGAACTCTGCCCGGATACGTGAACGGACAGAGGATCGGAAACAGGCCCCACAGTCTCAGGAACCTCCATCGGCCAACCTCCTCTCCTTGGTTTTATAGATGGCCTGTTTAGCCAGGGCCAAGAGGAAGTTGACCATTGCAAGGGAGTTCCACTGCTGATGGCCAGCTGGGGAGAACACTTGGCCCCAGACTTCCTAGAGTCTCAGTCTGAGCTCTGTCAGCAGCACTGTGCTTGTCAGTCAAAGGTATTATGGGCATTATACAAAAAGAGGCCATGTCTTTGGTGTTAACAAGAACCTGTGCCTTTGAGTGTCCTAAAGACTGGCACCAGGATCTGGAAGCATATTCAGAAATTAATGGGGAAACTGGGGGAGATCAGAGAAGTCTGTTATGGGAGTAGTCTGTCTTGCCTCATAGGAAGACTGTTATGTCCCCAGATAGCTGATTATAGAGAAAGGTACTTCTGACCAATTCTCTTATCCTAGCATTAGTAATGACTCCAGGATGACCCAGAACCTGCACATTGTCTTGACAATCGGAGGCAGACATCTTCAATGGAAGGTGATGTCAAGGCTACTGGTCTTTCCTCAGATTGATTCACATTTCCTGGCAACATCACTTCTATATTACCCAGACTACCCTTGAGGCATTTAGGTATTGGTACTTTTCTCGCAAAGGCACTGGAATGTGTACGTGATAATGCTATATTTCAGAACAAGATGTAGCGATGGGTGTTATCAGCATATTGTGGGCACTTTTGTCCCAGAATCTCAAAATCAGAACTAGTTGTTTCACCTAGAGAGGGGACTGAATTGAGGCTTGCGGCCTCCCAGAGGTGAGAGTGCTCAGTGAGAAAAAGGTGCTGCTCACCACAAATGCTTTGGGATCTCCCCAAGAGAAATGGGTGAAGCCAGCTCAATGAGACTCCACTTACACATCTTAGGCCTTGCCCTCAGTATCTCATGGTTTCAAAGATTGCTGAGAGATTTTAGAACATCACCATGGGATAGTAATTCTATCACTATAATTCTCTCTCAGCACCGGCAGTGCTGTTTCAACCTTATCCTGCTTTGAAGCCTGATGGGGAGGGATTTAGGAGCTTGCTGGAGGACAAGTTCTGCAGGAACTAGTTGGTGCAAATTTCTTAATAACCTTATTAAAAAGTCCAGGCTAGAGGCATCCTGAAGTTCATCTTACCTTTATTTTTATTTTTTAGAGGAAAACTTTTCATTTGGATTACACGATGTGAAAGGGGATATTCAATTACATGGTGTAAAAACTTGGAGAATAAACCCAGTATCTTCTTTTCAGCCTTTGTTTTGGCAAATGTCATTTAAAAAAGAATTAGTACCTTTACATGTTTAGGGGCGAGAGACAAATACTTCACTGAAACATTTGTATGAAGCTCAGTTTCCCACCATGAATTGCCTCTGCCATCCACAGAGAAATCTTCAAGGCAGAAAGCTGGCAGTTGAGGGAGTTCTGAAATGTATATTCAGTAAGTTAAAGCAGTATAATAGGAGTAGTATTTGTGTTGCTCGAGTTAGTTTATATTTGTCAATTAGCTATAATATACTTTGAGTATAAAGAGCATACAAAGTCTGAATTCAAGAGTTTTTTGTTTTGGTTTTAATTTGAAGAAAAGAAGTTAGGCTCTGGTGGGTTTTTTTGTATTAATTTTATTTATTTACATGTATAAATAAACTGCTATCTCAGGTGCCAAACACCTTTGCCAATAGTTAATATATGGTCATAGGAGCACTTTATAGAGGTGGGGAAACTGAGGCATGACAGTGTGACATATCCTGTCCAAATGACTCAGAGTATTTTCTAAAGATTTCAGGGGCCTGTGTTGATTGGCTGTTTGCTCCAACTCCCTGTCATCCCCTTCCTCACAGTCTCTTTACCTCCAGCTTTACTCCACATTGGACCTCACTCTTTCCTCCCCAGCCTATCCCCTCCTTCCAATGCCCCCTGCCTTCTCTTGCCATTCAATTTAGCTAATTCCCTTCCAACTGACCCCCCACTAAAGAAAAACATGGAACAAATATGACATTTGCTGCCTTCCATCGTTATCTTTCCTTGTGTTATATCCATTTCTCCTCTATCTGTCTGTCTGGTCTGTTTAGACTGTAAGCTCTTCATGGCAGGGACTGACTCCTGACAATTGAGAGAGAGGAGGGCATGAAAACAGTTTATAAATATTTGAAAGGAGTAAACATCGAGGACCAGAGGAATTATTTAGTGTGGTAAATGGCAATTTCACTAGGCATAATAAAATTAGGAAAGGGAAACTTTAGTACGAATATTGAAAGGAAAATTCCCTAGCAGTGAGATCAATAAGGTGTGCAATAGTCTGCAAAACAAATGGTGGAAGCCTCATTACTGGAGCCATTGAAAGTTACAATGGACAGGGAACTGGAAAAAGTGCTGTGTGCAACAATTGTATACTGGCAGTGAGATGGATAGGATGATCCAATAGGTATTTTCCTTGAACTTCTATGAAGATATTTGTTTAATACTAGAGAGCCTCGACACACACACCCTTTCAAAGTAAAACAACAAGCTGAGCTGTCTCCTTAGTAATGGCAATTTACCAGGAAAGTACATCTGGGCAGCAAGGGTAGGAATATGTGAAAGGATGGGAAGGGTTAGATGAGCTATAAATATAGAATTAGCATACAGATTTAAATCTAGGTACATTATATGGACAAGCACCACACACAAAGAAAACATATACTGGAACACTACATCAAGAAGCACGCCTCCCTTATCACTAAAGAATAATAGAGTTGCAAAGCTGCTCTGCTATTTATCAGCCAAACTCCCTCCTGCTAAGAGCCCATGCAGAGAGACAATGTAGCAAATTATGAACAAAATAAACAGTAAAAACAGGAGAAAACTGTCTGCTCAGTATAACTCTTGCATTTCTTATGTTCAAATCCAGCCCAGGGATCAAGTCCAGGATATGGCCAGCTGTATTTGGGATCAGAGAAAACTCTGAGAAATTTGAGGTGGAGCGCTCTAATAGGTTTTTGGCTATCCTGTTAGAGACATTGCCCCCATAGAAGTTGAAACCCTTAAGACAATGAGTCCTGGAAACCTAACCATGTCAAACAGAAGCTCTGTCAGTTTCCCTGGGAAGCCTTTGAACCCAGAAGGGAATAGAATGGCTAGTCCATCACAAGATTTGTCCTCCCTTGTTCTGGGCATGTGGTGAATAATGTACCCTGGGTACGAGGAGTAAGGTAACACCAGTCCTGGGTGCTTTATGTGATGCAGACCAGGTTAGAAGAATCATCAGCAACAGAATCATGGATATTTTGGGTGGTATTTTGGATTACTGGATTATGAGTGCATGAGTCCCAGCAAACGGAATCGCATGTCAGTGTGTTATATGACAATCCAATCAAAATGTAATTATTCCTTTCACACAGGGCCCTGACTGAAGGCCCTTGGATCCCAGTAGATTGTTGTTAGTATTTCCCATCATAGTTGATTGTATGAGAGTCAGTTTGTTTCAGTGCATCTTCTTGTAGGAATGTAAACTCATGAGGGATCTACAGATGAGTCCACACATCAGGCAGACGTGGCTGCATGTTTTTGCCACAGCCTGATTTCTTTGCTCAGCGTCCCATGTGTTTGGGTTGACTTGACCAGCTTTCTAGGCGAGCTTTGAGTGTGGCCTAATATTTTTTTTGCTGGCCTTCCAGCATACATGCTCCTGTTTTCAACTGTCCATATAATATGGTGTGGGAAGTTGAGCATCACCCATATGTATGAGGTGACCAGTCCTTTGAAGTTATGTCTGTATGATTAGGGATTCAATGCTAGTCATGCAGCACCGGTTCAGGACTTGGATGTTTGGTATCCTGCCTGACCACTTGATGTTATATATGAAACACAGTATATATTGATGGAAATGTCCATAGAGTTTCATATGTAGTGTAATATTTTCTTTGTAGACTCAGCTGGATGCCTGTTACCTCTCACTTTTTACGTGACTGGATCGAGAGAGTAAGCAAACCAGCTTACAAAGCACCTTTCGGCTGAAGATCCCAAAGCATTTTAAAAAGGGAGATAAGTATTACTATTCCTATGTCATAGGTGAGGAGGCCGAGGCACAAAAGGCAAGATTTTAAAGATATTTAGGTGTCTAAAGCTGCAGATAGGTACTTATTGGGATTTTCAAAAGCAGCTAGGGACCTAACTCCAGTGGTCACCTACTCCTTTAAAAATGTGTCCCAAAGAGTGTAAGTGAATCTGTCCCTCACGTCACTCCCAGTGAGTCAGTAGCAGAGTTGAGAATAAAACACCAGGGCCCCATTCCATACTTTTGGGTGGAAATCATAGCTCTGTTAAAATTAATGGTAAAACTCCTATTAAGTTCAAGAGAGTCAGGATTTCACCCATGAAGTCAAATGGGATTTTGTCATTGACCTCAAAGGAGCTGGATTAGGCCCACAAATCTCCGAACACCAAGTGGGCACCCTGTACTAATCACTAGATAGCATTGCTTCTCACAGGATGAGAGCAGAGAAGCATCAGAGAAGAAGGAGGATGATTTAGAACTGGCTAAGGAGTAGCTGGTTGACCTGACCAGGGTCAGAAGGAATCTGGGAGCATCAATGAATGTCCAGAAAGTAGCCAGGAGGTTAGAGAGTATTCTAGAGAACAGGAGTAGCAGTTGTGAGGGCTGGGTAAGTGTCAAAAGGGGAAAAGAAGGAGGAGCAGATTGGAATAGTTTCCTTTACAATTTCATTTCTCTAACAGGTTTATGGTTCAGCTGTTTAAATTCACATTGGGCTGAAACTTGAAACACAAGCTGTTAAACATGTGCAATAAGGCTGGTATTAAAAATGGTTTAAACCAGACTGGTTTTAAAATCCAGAATAATCACCTCTGATTTTTTTAAATACATTTCAACTGGAAAGGAAAATAAAGACAGCCAGTAAAAATAGAAACCTCCAGCTTTTGTGAACACATGTTCTGTACTGTGCTGGGATCATTCATTTTTTGTTCTTCAGTCAAGTTATTTGCCTTTGAAATGTAGCTGCAGTACCTGGGTGTTGGACATTGGCACAAACAATATGCTGTGCCACAGAAGCACTTAAGTGAAGATGCTCCTACACTAACAGAAGAGTTTCTCCCATCAGCATAGCTAATGGCAGTAGCTATGTCAACAGGAGAAGCTCTCCTGTCGACATAGCCCCGTATACACAGGAGTTGGGGGTTAGGTTGTTATAATGGCGTCGTAGTTTTTTCACACCCCGAGCGACATAATTATACAGATATAAGCTGTAGTGTTGACCTGGCCTAAGACACCACATCACAAACACATTGTAACTGTTTGCTGATACTGATAGGATCTAGAGATGAGACCATTCCATTATCTGAATGCTGCCTTTCTATTGGGAGGCTCTCTCACACATTTGTAACAGTGTAACAACATGGAGAAGTAATAAATGAGCCGTTGTGATGCCAAATAAAGAGTTTTAAACAGTTTTCTATTCCACATTTTATTTTATTAAATATTCTTGTTAAGCCAAACAAAGGGGAAAATGTTCACTCTTATTATCTGGAACCTTGTGGGAAGGTGGACGGGGAGAGCAGAGTGGTATTGGCTGTGTACACATTCTGAGAAATATTCTGTTCGCACAAAGCAGGAGCAGTGAGGGATAAGAAGGGAGGAAAGTGGTGGGGCACACCTGACTACTTTTTTAGGGCTTGATCTTGCACAATTGAAATCTACGGGAGAAATGCCATTGACTTCAGTAGGCACAGGAACAGGGTCTGCATGCATCACCAGTTGTTACATGCTGCACATTGCAATCTATAAACTGCTCATCTGGGGGGCCCAATTGTGTCCCTTAGATGGCCACTCCATTTTCTAGTTGGACTTTGATGTTCTGGTGGACACAGTAGCCTGAGTCTTGGTTGAAGGCCTATCCTGTGGTTGCATAGTTGCTAGAAGGAGCCCCTCCATTCTCTTTACTTCCCACAGCACATCTATGCGTCATGGGTGAGTTTTTCAACAACACTCAGCATTGGCCTAACTCTGCTCCAATTCAGTCTGTGATAAAACTTCCATTGACTTCAATGGGAGTAGAGTCAGGCCAATGTTGAACACTTGTGAAAATTCCACCCTGTTGGTGTAAACTGAAAACTCTGGGACCAGGGCTCTTTGTTTTATGTATATAGTACCTAACACAACAAGGCTCTGATTCCTTGCCAGGGCCTCGAGGCACCACCATAGAATATATATAAAAAACCACACAAAACAGGAAGGATGCAGCCATAAAGATCTAACAACGTGACAAAATTAAAGCTAAACACTTTAGCTAAAGCAAAATTGCTCCATTTCTGCACATGGGATAAGAATAGGGGTGGGGAGATGGGGGGAGGCAAAGATGGGAAGCAACGAACAGATGGAGTGTAATGTGTATCAACCACTCTTTCCTCCCATCCTCCAGATGGCTCATCTCTGTCTCTGCCCAGCTCACCCCCTGATAGTCCTGTAGCAGGAGGCAGGACTGGCACTGGAATAGAGTCTGTATGCAGGCTCCATGCAGGCTCTGTGCAGGCTAGGGAGGCCCCTCTGGGTGGATCCCAAAGGAGAACCAGGCCCTTTATCTTGCCTAAGTACTGTGGTGGCTCAGAACAATGGGAGATCTTATAAAGAGATGAACAAGATGTCATAATACATAGGCACAAAATATTGAGTATATACAGCGTTGACACCCACTCTTGAATGTAATTGCATTGCTTAATTTTAATGATCATCTACTGTTAGGGACAGATTTTAAAAATATAAGCTATGTTGTACCAGCAATATATGCATCTGTAAAGACGTGCAACAATTACATACAAACCAGTGTTTGCACAAACCATTTTTTTCTTATGGGCTTTCCCCTGCAGTTTTACTTGCACATACTTGGCACACATAGTTTGGATACCTTGTTTGGAAAACTTGGTCATCATTGCAATGATAGCTTCTGATATAGTATTTTCTTTAATTTAACAATGAGGTTATCAATGAATGTGGATGTTATGGATCACATTCTCTTTCTGCTATACCAATATACACCAGATGAGGACCTACTCCTTTGTCTTTACAAAAACTAAAAATACATACCCACTGAAGGAAGCTAGTGAACATAGTAGCAGAAAGCCAGGTGTAGCTTTTCTTTTTGATATGGTGTCTAGGAATATTCTTACAGTTATCTTCAAGAGACAGATAATTAGCTCTGTCATGGCTTTAAAATATTGAGATAAAAAGGGACCTTCTGGAAAAATGAGTTATGGCATTAGACGCAATACATAAATATTCTCCTGATGGAGAAATACATACAAAATTACACAGAGACCAAGGCTGAGCTCATTAATCATCTAACTGAATTTATTTTATTTAGGGCTAACAGGAATTTTAATAAAGAATAGGATGATGTCAGTGAAAATACAGGCTTGCTGACTGTGATAATTATGCAGATAGATCTATCCTTGCTTTCTTGACAATACCAGTGTAATTCCTACAAAATCACAATAAGTTGAGAAACTCTTGTTGATTTCTATGTGCCATCATATTAGTCAGATCTTTGCTTTTTTAAAAAGATCTATATGTTAATGGACTCAATCCTTCATTCAAACATGAGACAAAAGCTACAGCTTCATAAGAAATTATAATTGTGATAAAGGCATTATAATAAGAGGGGGGAGGGAACCTCCTGGGGCGAATGAAAACCCTGAGGAATTCTGTGAATAATTTAAAGATCAATTAGCTCCTCATCTGTTAGGAACTTTTACTAATTCTTTGTAGACAGCATGTTTCTTCTTCTGTGCAGACGGCAATAATTTCTATATTATTTATGAAAGACAACAAATGAGCTTGGATTTTTTTGGCATGGACTGGTATCATTAATCAGTTGTGACTATATGATGTAGTTAAAGTCTTGGCAGCTCAATCTAATGTAATTTAACACAGGTTAATTTACCCAGATCGAGTGAAGTTTATGACAAAGTTATTCAAGTGTTTGTGTATTTCAGTAACTATACCCAGACTGAAATGATGCCCTGTGCTATGTTGGTGCTTAACAGAAGTGAGAACGCATAGGAAGGCTTTTCCCTCATGCAATCCACAGGTAAGGTTACTCCTATAGCTATATGGAGAATACTAAGGATATGCCTATCTAATGCACCAGCCTATATACCATGCACTGTGGTCTGCCTGCTAGGAGTGTGGCCAGCTCCCCAGTGAGTATGCTGTAGTCAATAGTAAGTGCATGCATGGTAGTCCTTCTCAAAGACACCATAAACACCTTTCAGTGCTTTAAGGAGGCCTACCCTGACCTAATCCATCTTGCAATGGCACAATGGCTCTTGTGCCAGATACATGACAAACACTGCTCTGTTCTGCAGCTCCTACAGGATGATTTGTCTTGTTCTGAGTGTTGTGAACTTCCACATTCAGTGGAATGAGGTGCTAACCTCTGTCCAGTGATAATAATTTAAATATCAATATTGCTAACTATTTCATCCCTCCTGTATGAAAGGAGAGGAAGGATCACAGATGCGGGCAATTTACTGCAAGTGGCATCTCATTTTCATGCCACAGTGGATAGCATTTGGAAGACACAATTACTCTTCCTCCCCCACCCCAATCAAGAAGAAACCCAAGGAGTTTAGCAAAGCCCATGGGCATATTCAAGCCCCACTTAGGGGGTACCAAACATATTTTGAACATTTGCACAATCTACTGGGAGGAGCATCTCACTCTGGCAACTCACATGGGTGAAATTTACACTGTGGGTGGAACCTGGAATAATACCACCACAATTCTCATTCCTGATGGGTACAATTACAATATCTGTCGTACTTCTTCAAAAGTGGATGCTTTTCAATGGTAGATTGAAATGATTCCTATTGTTAATATATATATAATTTGTAATTCTGTAAAGCCCTTTAAAAACCACGGAAGACGCTAAGTACATTAACAATAAAAATATTGCAGTTCTTCTGACTCAACAACCATCCACTACTTTAGAATCCCGTAGTACCTCTAATGGGGCAGGATTAAGACAGGAGTATCGGCACCACATTTAATGTATTGGAGAGGTTTGAATTTATTAGGGCTATCAATTAATCTCAGTCAACTCAAGCAATTAACACAAAACAAATTCAATGGATTAAAAATAGTCATGATTAATCACAGTTTTAATTGCATTGTTAAACAATAATAGAATACCAATTTACATTTATTATAAATATTTTTTTGATTTTTTTCTACATTTTCAAATATATTGATTTCAGTTACAATACAGAATACAAAGTGTACAGTGCTCACTTTATATTATTTTTATTATATTTTATTATACATATTTGCACTGTAAAAAGATAACCAAAAGAAATAGTATTTTTCAGCTCACCTTTACAAGTACTGTAGTGCAATCTCTTTACCACGAAAGTGCAACTTACACATGTAGAATTATAATTGTTCTTTTACTTTTCCACATAACTGCACTCAAAAACAAAACAATGTAAAACTTTAGAACCTACCAGTCCACTGAGTCCTACTTCTTGTTCAGCCAATTGCTAAAACAAACAAGTATTTTATATTTATGTGAGATAATGCTGCCTGCTTCTTATTTACAATGTCATCTGAAAGTGAGAACAGGCATTCTCATGGCATTATTTGGCCAGCATTGCAAGGTATTTATGTGCCAGATATGCTAAACATTCATATGCCCCTTCATGCTTCGACCACCATTCCAGAAGACATGCTTCGATGCTGAATTTTTAATTGCTATTGTATTATTGTTTAACAGTACAATTAAAACTGTGATTAATCTCAACTATTTTTTATCTCATGATTAATTTCAATTATTTTTTAAAATCATTTGACAGCCCTAGAATTTATTTTAATGGCAGCATGATAGAATCCTCTACTTGGAATGCAAAAAGATGACACAGAAGGCTGTGTGTCTAACTTAGAAGCTATTGCAGGCTACCATATAAATACATGGGCCCAGACTGTAATTTCACACTCAAGATTGCAGTGCAGGAATTTCCAGATAGGATTGTGATTTACGGACACCATTTCTCTCTCAGCTCCCCAGTGGATAGTACAAGCGTGCACACTATCTATCTTTGATGTTTTTATCGCACCCATTGCTGTGGTATCTAAGCATGAGTACCTAACCCTTTGCATGGTGACATCTACTCTCTGAAAGCAGAAATTGCTCTTATGCCTGGTCTTTGTGTGGGGGATGCAAAAGGAGGAAAAGCCTCTTGAGAGCAATCTGGCCCATATTCTGTAATATGTACTCAGGGCCAGATTTTTAAAGGTATTTCGGCACCTAACTCTCAATGGGAGCTTTAAAAATCTGGCTTTTTTTACTTAATTCTGCCAATGTTTACTATTTGAATAAGGAATGGTTACATGGGTAAGGCTCCAGATCTGATCCTTAGTTAAGTATGAAAATCCTTATTATTGTGTAATTCAAAGGATGGGACAATTACCACCCATTATGGCCACTTTCCTATACTTTTGTGGGGTATTTCTTTTACCATTTTTCTGAAATGAGTATTTAAAGAATCAGAGAAAAAGATATCTCTTCACAATGCTATCATTAAATGCAAAGTATTTCGGGTGAAAATCACACTCCTCACAAGCTCTCATTCTTGTTAACAATTGTTACACAGTTCAGAAGATCAATAATATGTCATATTTATTTATTGGACAGCATAAGCACAACAATGTAACATCACATCTTCCATTTCCCTAAATGGGACAGAGAAGCAGAGGGGAATTTCATAGAATGTTTATAATATGGGGCGGGGGGGGGGAATAAAAAGTGTTGTGCTAATTTACAGATGTTGAGGACACCTGCTAATTTATCTAGTAGGCAGGAAGTCTGTGAAGGCTGATCGGTATAGGATTTACAGATTTTAATTATATCCATAGTATTAAAGGCTAATTAAAGTATTAAAAATACAGCTATTCCAAACAATTTCAAGCAATGCATTCATGGGGAAATTTTGAACACAGGTAAGACAGTTGCAGCCAATTTATAATCTTGCATTCCTGTAGTCTTTATTTTGCCAACGTGTGAGAAAAAAATCTCCACTTGCTAATTGCGGGTAAATCTACAGTTATAGAAACGGTTTGGCACCCCGCTGTGAACCTGATGTTGTATTACAACCAAAAGGTAGTGTTCCTTTGATTGAGAAGATGAATAATTTAGTTAAAGATGTAGTAAAAAGAAGTGGTAGCCTACCATTGGCCTTCTTTTATATCATCTTTCTGGTTAGCAATTTCAATATTTAACTTCAGAATAGTAGCTTAACTTTTGGTCTCCGCAGAGAAATCTCTAGGCTTTCCACTCCTCCATAGTAAGCTTAATGGTTCTATCTAACTAATCTAATGATAAAGGTTCTATCTTAAAGAGTGGGTGTGTGTATTTTTATATATGTTGTGTGTGTGTATATATATATAGAAAACCTACACAACCCCCAATGGAAAAGATGAGGAAAAAATGACAAATATAAATTAAGCAAGCAAGACATAACTCATAATATCTATATATGTGATAGCTATACTTAGAGATCAGTGTAAGGGATATGAGGAATTCAATTTCTCCTCTTTTATCTATGATCTTACATTTTGCTTGACAGATGTAGGATACTTTTGTTAGTCATTTTTCCTTATCATTTTCACTGGAAAAAAAATTAGGAGGATAACGCTAGTCTAATCAGGAAAATTATCAAGCCCCATTCACCACCTATAAAACAGTGGATCGCAAGCTTTAAAATCATCTAAAGAAAGTAATTGCTCTACATTAAATACACCTAGATATCTGTCCTCTGATAAATAATTTAGGAAACATTATGACCCTGCACTTACATATAAGTAAAATGTAACCATAGAGATTCCAACAAACTGAACAACGGGAGAGTTAACTCCAAGAAAGTATAAACTATCACAGGAAGGTTATATCTAGATGGCCCACAAGGCATGAAGAACCCTCTATTGGGGAGCCAGGCTTGCAAATTATGGAAGCCTCGGGTTGTGGGTTTGGAGGACACCACTGAAGTTCTTTGTGCTTTGTTTTTATGGATGCTGGGATTGATGATAGCATGTAATGGTATCCTGGAACTGATGCCGTTTCTATACGCACAGATATCTCTCTGTCAATAGCTAGGATATACTTTAGCCTTTTATCTCCGGTTTATAGGAGGAATGCTGCATGGATCCAGGGACAAAAGAAATGGAGAAAGAGAGGAAAAAGTACTTTTTATCAACCTTACTTATTCATGGGCTGAGGGAGAAATAACTACATCATCAGTTGTCTCACTGAGACTGTTTCTACTGGCAAGGCAACATGACTTATAACCCAAGTAGTATGGGTCAGGTAGAGTATGTGAACTTAGGACATATAAGAATGTCCATAGATGAAAAAGAGGAGATGACAGAAAGAAAAGTTGTGTAGGTCCTGACTTCACATGGTTTACCTGACCGATATTTCTTTAATCTGTCTTTCACTCTACAAATTTACAAATGGTGACCACTTGTGGAGATGTCAACATCCTTATGGACTATATCCCACTGCATGTGGTGTACAAAAGAATTTCTGAATTCTGGTCATTTTTAAAATTCATGCTGAATAGAAATAGGCATACATCTAATATTCAAAATCATGATCCCAAGCAGCATATGAACTAGTTTGGTCAAGAAGACTATCAAGGAAAAAAATACAATGTAGAGTTATTTTATTCAGGTAAAATATTTGGGAAGAGACTATTTGATTTATATATTTAAAAATTGCCCTATTCTAGTCTTAATGTATGATTTTTATGTAAGCAGGGTCTGAATGAGCTCTCCCTGACAGCTAGCTGAAGAGGGAAAACGTCTTCAGGACTGGACTGTATTTACATGAACACACCCACTCTGTCTAGGTATCCAGCAGATAGAGCTGTGTTGCCAAAATGATCGACTTTGGCTAGTGCTGAGTTACAAATCACTTCAGTACTGAATGCAGGGTAATGAAATGTTGTTACCCTTATTGTATAAGTAAAGGGCAGCAGAATTGTACTTAGCCTGCCCTGATTGAGGTGTCACCCTCAACTGAACTGAACTCGCTAAGCAGGTGCCTTGGATGCTAGACCCCTGTGGTATCCTGTGAGAGAGAGGAGGGGTGGGGACAGGTGTCCCTGCTGGGAGATTTGGGCTCTGCTTAAGAGTCCTAGGCCTGATTTATCCTGCCCTTCCAAGATAGAGCTAATTAAGACTCCATTAGGAGTCTCTTGTTTTGTTAAGTGATCACTACAGCTGAAATCACTTGTAGGACAGTGTTTCTGACCAATCTGTTTCAGCAATGAGGTTCCCCCAGTAAGAGCTGAAAATCACTAAGAGCTGGCTGGAACCTCAGGAGACCGACCAAACTCCAGAGCTCACAGCAGAGAAGCAGGTGGCAGCAGAAGGTGACAGCCTGCATCAGTGACGATTGGCAGGGTGGCCAGTGAAGCAGTTGGCAGGGCAGCCAGCAGAACGTTGACCAGAAGAACAGCAAGCAGGTGATAGGGTGACCAAAGGAATGGTGAGTAGCCGGCAGAGTGGAGCAGCGAGCAGGGTGGTGACACCAGAGCAAGTGGTTGGATGGTGGAGCAAGCAAGGTGCCTTCTCCCCCACAACAGGGTGGGAGGTGAACTAACACATATGCACCTCTGAACTCTGGGCTTTCAGTGACCAAGGACAACCACTGTGAATGGGGTCTGGTGAGGGAGCAGAAAGGGGCACATTAAAGGAGCTTTTGGTTGTAGAACTCAAGAAACTGAAGCAAAATACAATGCCCAGCGTACTCTGGGGTGGGTATTTTTTGCTCAAGGTTTTATGTTAATTAATCTTGCTTGCAGCGTTTTCCATATTTAATGCCGGGAGACTTCCCTCCTTTCATTAAAAGTTTATTTCCTTCATTCAGACTCTGTGCTTGTGAGAGGAGAAGTATTGCCTCTTAGAGGCACTCAGGGGTGATGTGTAATTTTCCCAGGTTACTGGGTGGGGGCTCGAGCCAGTTCTGTGTTGTATTATTGAAAAGGAACCCCTAGATATTGAAATTGGCCCTGGTTGCTGCCAACTCCACCTGACAGAAAGGTTACATTTAATTCTGGGCCTCAAAAGTGAAATACAAATTTTACCTGTCTACAAACTAAATAAGAGTCTAAAAAGGAAAATACTTTCACTCATTATGACATTTAAAACTTTATTTTTTTTTAAAAAATGAATGTATAATTTCCAAATGTTTATACTATTAAAGCATAAATACTATTGAATGCATTCAATACCCAGTACTCCAACTTCAATTGAAATAACTAAAATCTGTTTCCTTTTGCATGAATTATCAATAGAAAGGATTTAAAAAACATTTTTGTGTGTTAAATACACTACCAGCTTTACTATAAAAGCAGTTGCTCTGTAATATTGATTTCTGCTACCAGAGAAAAGAACTGATTTTAGAATGCAAGAGTAGACAATAGACGCAGCATCAACATTTACTTAAAATAAATGTTAACACTGGAGATTTGAATCAGTGAAATGACCAATTGCATGTTCCTTCCTTATGGATAATGCAAATGTCATCCTTTGTTTTTGGAAAAGCAACAGTATATTGTATGTCAGAGTCTATACTAGCAATTTTACATCTTATGTAGATCCTCTTTGGCTGAGTTTATTTGTCAATTTTATTGTTCACTATTGCATTACATTTCCCTTCGTTTTGCTTTCTGAAGCAGTTTGGTCAGCACTTTGAATTAAAGATGTTATATAAATAAATCCAATGTAGTGACACCAAACAGGAACCCTGTCCCTTATTACAGTGGATGACCCTTATTTTAGACACAGATTTACATGTGATTTACACAAAGTGAGTGGTATCTGGATCTTTATCATTACAAATTATTGACCTCAGCAATGCTGACTCATGAAACTGAGAATGTATCTAATGTTATTTATGTTACAAAAATGATTCTCACAATGCTCTAAGTTTCCAGTGCTAATCTTGAGCATGTGCCCCTTAGTTCTGGTCCTAGTCCTGCATAATTTGTGTCCCAGACTTTGGCCTTAGCAGAGAGCTATGTTTTGGAGGCTTTTGTCAAACTAAGGTCCTGCAGCATGTTCCTGGCAATTTTGCAAGGCTCCATTAATCAAGCAGTGGTTTGACAGCTGCTGGACTGTGTCCAGTTCTGGTGTCCATAATTCAAGAAGGATGGTAATAAATTGGAGAGGGTTCAGAGAAGAGCCACAAAAACGATTAAAGGATTAGAAAACCTGCCTTATAGTAATAGACTCAAGAAGCACAGTCTATTCAGCTTAACAAAAAGGTTAAGGGGTGACAATGTCTATAAGTACCTATATGGGGAAGAAGTCTTTAATAATGGGATCTTCAATCTAGCAGAGAAAGATATAGCATGATCCAATAGCCTGAAGTTGAAGCTAGACAAATTCAGACTGGAAAAAGGGCATACATTTTTGTTGGTGAGGTTTATTAACCATTGGAACAATTTATCAAGGGTCATTGTGTATTTTCCATCACCGAAAATTTTAAAAAATCAAGATAGGATGTTTTTCTAAAATATATGCTGTCGGAATTATTTTGGGAAAGTTCTGTGGCCTGTGATATGCAGGAGGTCAGACTAGATGATCACAATGGTCCCTTCTGGCTTTGGGAACTATGAAAAACTAGAGTTGGCAACACTGAATAATTCCTATGTTCCTAAGTGCCATTTACCAGCTGTGTTCTAGTAAGTCTAGCTATTATAGGAGCAGTATCTCCCAAAATAAGCTTGTTATTATATAGACTTTTACTGTTACTAGTTGCCTTCAGAAACATTGGACCATTTATTTATATCTATAAAGTTTCTGTCTAGTAACACATAAATTCATCCCTGTTACAGAAGTATCTGGTGACTTCCAGGGTAGGTGGGAAAAAGGTGAGGGGGGGGAAAAATGCACTAGAACTTTGAAGAGGCTGACAGGAAGATGGTGGTAATGTGAACAGAAATTGAAAAGGAGGCAAAGGGGAAGGCTTTGGAGAAAAGATAAGGAGAACAACAGTCACCATCATGAATCTGAGCTGGCAGTGAGACATGCTGGATTAGGGTGTAAATAAAAATGGCTCCACCAAAATAAATGTGGTTGCTCCCATTTACATCAACTGAGTATCTGGCCTAGTATAACTCAAAGAAAGACTAGACAGAAAGGAAGATATCAGGAGTGGTACATAATAAGTTTTCAATATCACTCTGGTATATTAAGATTGTCTGCCACTTCTAGACTATGCAATTCAAGGACTTTTATTTCTGATATGAGAAAGCAGAAATTAAAATTAATTCTTCAGTTTTAGGATTCAATGAGCATTTTATCTCATCATCCTCAATTTCTGTCTGTACAAGATTACCCAGTAATTCATGAGCAGGAGGTAAGCCTGTTTGCTGTGATACATCAAGAACACTACGAAGAATACAGTATTATGTTCTCCATCAGGAGCTGGGTTGCTGTCATTTGGGAAATCTGCAGATGTTACTTCAGATACTCTTTTTATTTCAGTTTCACTCCTAGAGGTTTTCCAGATCCATCATGATAAACCAGACAAATAGTACCTGATCAGGGATGAGTAAGGTTATGTCCACACTTGTGTATGTATGCAGTTCCTTGTCTGTGTACTGCTAGATTGTGTATTCCATACCCACACAGAGGGTCCACATATGTTGAGCCGGGCACGGGTGTGTGCTGTGCATAGGCATATACCCTCATCCACACCACTCCTTTTTGGTATGCTATGTCAGCGCCAACATTTCAGGGGTGATATCCCAGAGTCTTGTGCATCACAGGAGACACTATAGGAATGGCCTTGCTGCATGTTGCTGGAACTGTACACCACTGTCACGCATTTGACAATGGCAGCTCCCTGTTATCTCTCCCTTCTGCCAAACTGAATTAGAGATGTGGAGCAAGCCCATGATGATGTTCTGCTCCTGCTCACAGAAACGTTCATGTGGTGCATTACTTAATGGAATTGGTCCAGAGAGATTTCAGACTCAGAGAGGGAATGAAAATGCACTTATGTCCCATGAAACAAATGTTTTGAATGGTGGGATCACAGCAGTATGGCCAGGGGTGGTCCGCTGCTTCTGGTCCCAACGAACCAGCCTGGTGTGATGAGCCTATATTATCTTGGAAACCTGGGATGATGACCAGTGGTTGTAGAATGAGGAAGCAGACCTTCATGGAGCTGTGTGAGCAGCTTACATGAAGCCTCCAGCACCAGACTACTGGAAACCCATACTTGTGCAGAAACAAGTGGGTATTTCCATTTAAAGAAGAACAGGAGTACTTGTGGCACCTTAGAGACTAACAAATTTATTAGAGCATAAGCTTTCGTGGACTACAGCCCACTTCTTCGGATGCATATAGAATGGAACATATAATGAGGAGATATATATACACACATACAGAGAGCATAAACAGGTGGGAGTTGTCTTACCAACTCTGAGAGGCCAATTAATTAAGAGAAAAAAAACTTTTGAAGTGATAATCAAGCTAGCCGAGTACAGACAGTGTGATAAGAAGTGTGAGAGTACTTACAAGGGGAGATAGAGTCAACGTTTGTAATGGCTCAGCCATTCCCAGTCCTTATTCAAACCGGAGTTGATTGTGTCTAGTTTGCATATCAATTCTAGCTCTGCAGTCTCTCTTTGGAGTCTGTTTTTGAAGTTTTTCTGTTGTAATATAGCCACCCGCAGGTCTGTCACTGAATGACCAGACAGGTTAAAGTGTTCTCCCACTGGTTTTTGAGTATTTTGATTCCTGATGTCAGATTTGTGTCCATTAATTCTTTTGCGTAGAGACTGTCTGCTAAAAAAACTCCCTGACAAAGCACAGGAACAAATCCGTACAGACACATGCCTAGAACCCCGACCAGGGGTATTCTATTTGCTACCCAAGATCCATAAACCTGGATATCCTGGATGCCCCATCATCTCAGGCATTGGCACCCTAACATCAGGATTGTCTGGCTATGTGAACTCTCTCCTCAGGCCCTGCACTACCAGCACTCCCAGCTATCTTCGAGACACCACTGACTTCCTGAGGAAACTACAATCCATCGGTGATCTTCCAGAAAACACCATCCTGGCCACTATGGACGTAGAAGCCCTCTACACCAATATTCCACACAAAGATGGACTACAAGCTATCAGGAACAGTATCCCTGATAATGTCACAGCTAACCTGGTGGCTGAACTTTGTGATTTTGTCCTCACCCACAACTATTTCACATTTGGGGACAATATATACCTTCAAGTCAGCGGCACTGCTATGGGTACCCGCATGGCCCCACAATATGCCAACATTTTTATGGCTGACTTAGAACAACGCTTCCTTAGCTCTCGTCCCCTAACACCCCTACTCTACTTGCGCTACATTGATGACATCTTCATCATCTGGACCCATGGAAAAGAAGCCCTTGAGGAATTTCACCATGATTTCAATAATTTCCATCCCACCATCAACCTCAGCCTAGATCAATCCACACAAGCGGTCCATTTCCTGGACACTACTGTGCTAATAAGCGATGGTCACATCAATACCACCCTATACCAGAAACCTACTGACCGCTACACTTACCTACATGCCTCCAGCTTCCATCCAGGACACACCACACAATCCATTGTCTACAGCCAAGCTCTAAGATATAACCGCATTTGCTCCAATCCCTCGGATAGAGACAAGCACCTACAAGATCTCTATCAAGCATTCTTAAAACTACAATACCCACCTGCTGAAGTGAAAAAACAGATTGACAGAGCCAGACGAGTACCCAGAAGTCACCTCCTACAAGACAGGCCCAACAAAGAAAATAACAGAACACCACTAGCTGTCACCTTCAGCCCCCAACTAAAACCTCTCCAGCGCATCATCAGAGATCTACAACCTATCCTGAAAGATGATCCTTTACTCTCACAGATCTTGGGAGACAGACCTGTCCTCGCTTACAGACAACCCCCCAACCTAAAGCAAATACTCACCAGCAACCACACATCACTGAACAAAACCACTAACCCAGGAACCTATCCTTGTAACAAACCCCGATGCCAACTCTGTCCACATATCTATTCAAGTGACATCATCATAGGACCTAATCACATCAGCCATACCATCAGGGGCTCGTTCACCTGCACATCTACCAATGTGATATATGCCATCATGTGCCAGCAATGCCCCTCTGCCATGTACATTGGCCAAACCGGACAGTCTCTACGCAAAAGAATTAATGGACACAAATCTGACATCAGGAATCAAAATACTCAAAAACCAGTGGGAGAACACTTTAACCTGTCTGGTCATTCAGTGACAGACCTGCGGGTGGCTATATTACAACAGAAAAACTTCAAAAACAGACTCCAACGAGAGACTGTTGAGCTAGAATTAGAGTGCATCAGCCACTTTGTTAGAAGCTCCCGAAATGTGTTGTATTTCAAAATCAAAATCTTGGAGAGCTAAACTCCACCGAAGAAGTTTTTTGTTATTTCCCTTGGCGGTATGAAGCCACTGTAGCGCAGCATGGTCTGTTTGTAGTTGGAAACGCCGTCCCCAAACATATGGGCGTAGCTTTTCCAGCGCATACACAATGGCATAGCATTCCTTTTCGCTGATTGACCAATGGCTTTCCCTCTCAGACAGTTTCTTACTGAGAAATACGACAGGATGGAATTCTTGATCCGGTCCTTCCTGCATTAAAACTGCTCCCACGCCTCGCTCGGACGCATCTGTGGTTACTTGGAACGGTTTGTCAAAGTCTGGGGCCCTTAGCACAGGGTCAGACATGAGTGTTGCCTTAAGCTGGTTAAAGGCCTTTTGACACTCATTAGTCCACTGAACTGCATTTGGCTGTTTCTTTCTGGTTAGGTCTGTCAGCGGGGCGGCGATTTGGCTGTAGTGGGGTACAAATCGCCTATAATATCCAGCCAAGCCTAAGAAGGATTGGACCTGTTTCTTAGACTTTGGAACCGGCCACTTTTGGATAGCATCCACTTTGGCCTGTATGGGATTTATAGTTCCTTGACCCACCTGGTGCCCCAGGTAAGTCACTCTGTTTTGGCCTATTTGACACTTTTTAGCCTTAACAGTTAGTCCTGCCTGCTGGATGCGCTCGAAAACTTTTTCCAGGTGCTCCATGTGCTCTGCCCATGAATCAGAAAAAATGGCCACATCATCGAGGTAGGCAACTGCAGATTCTCCCAATCCCACTAGGAGACCATCTACAAGTCTTTGGAAGGTGGCGGGTGCATTTCGCAACCCGAAAGGGAGTACATTGAATTCATACACCCCTGCCTGGGTGACGAAGGCTGACTTTTCCTTAGCGGGTTCATCTAGTGGTACTTGCCAGTACCCCTTGGTTAAGTCTAAAGTAGAGATGAATTGGGCATGTCCCAATTTCTCCAATAGCTCATCTGTGCGTGGCATTGGATAGTTGTCAGGACGAGTTACAGCATTTAGCTTACGGTAGTCCACGCAAAAGCGTATTTCCCCATCTGGTTTGGGAACTAGAACCACTGGAGATGCCCATGCACTCTTAGAGGGGCGGATTATACCCATCTGTAGCATGTCCTGGATCTCCCTTTGTATAGCAGTTTGGGCATGAGGTGACTCCCGGTAGGGTGGAGTTCTAATAGGTTGAGCATTACCTGTGTCAATGGAGTGGTATGCCCGTTCGGTCCATCCTGGAGTGGCTGAGAAAATTGGTGCAAAGCTTGTGCACAGCTCCTTGATCTGCTGTCGCTGCAGACGTCCCAGGGTCGTGGAGAGGTTCACCTCTTCCATGCCACCATCCTTTTTTCCTTCATAGTAGACACCTTCAGGCCACTCCGCGTCATCTGTTTCCTGGGCTGTAAACTGGCAAACGTTTAATTCTCTGGAATAAAAGGGCTTAAGAGAATTAACATGGTATACCTTAGGCTTTATGTTGGAGGTGGGGGAGGCTATGAGATAGTTAACAGCTCCTAGGCGCTCCTGGACCGTGAATGGTCCTTCCCACGACGCTTCCATTTTATGGGCCTGGATTGCCTTTAAGACCATGACTTGGTCTCCTACTTTGAAGGACCGTTCTCTGGAATGTTTATCATACCAGGCCTTTTGCTCTTCCTGAGCATCCTTTAGGTTTTCTTTAGCAAGGGCCAAAGAATGTCGGAGGGTGTTTTGTAGGTTGCTTACAAAGTCTAGAATGTTTGTTCCTGGAGAAGGCGTAAACCCCTCCCATTGCTGCTTCACCAACTGTAATGGCCCCTTAACCTCACGGCCATACACAAGTTCAAATGGTGAAAACCCTAAACTGGGATGTGGTACAGCCCTGTAGGCAAAAAGCAACTGCTGCAACACGAGGTCCCAATCATTGGAGTGTTCATTTACAAATTTACGTATCATGGCCCCCAAAGTTCCATTAAACCTCTCCACCAGGCCATTGGTTTCATGGTGGTAAGGGGTGGCAACCAAGTGATTCACCCCATGAGCTTCCCACAGGTTTTCCATGGTTCCTGCCAGGAAGTTAGTTCCCGAATCTGTAAGGATGTCGGAGGGCCAACCTACCCTGGCAAAAATGTCTGTTAATGCCTGGCACACACTTTTAGCCCTGGTGTTGCTTAAGGGTACTGCTTCCGGCCATCGGGTAGCAAAATCCATGAAAGTCAGTACGTACTGCTTTCCTCTGGGTGTCTTCTTTGGGAAAGGACCCAGAATATCCACAGCTACGCGCTGAAATGGGACCTCAATTATGGGTAGTGGCTGGAGAGGGGCTTTAACCTGGTCTTGGGGCTTTCCCACTCGTTGGCACACCTCACAAGACCGGACATATTTAGCAACGTCCTTGCCCATTCCCTCCCAGTGGAAGGACTTCCCCAACCGGTCCTTGGTTCTGTTCACCCCAGAATGGCCACTGGGATGATCATGGGCTAAGCTCAAGAGCTTTACCCGATACTTAATGGGAACTACCAACTGTCTTTGAGGATGCCAGTCTTCCTGGTGCCCACCAGAAAGAGTCTCCTTGTATAAAAGTCCTTGTTCTATAACAAACCGGGATCGGTTAGAAGAGCTGAGAGGCGGTGGGGTGCTCCGCGCCGCCACCCAAGCTTTCTGAAGGCTGTCATCTGCTTCCTGCTCGGCCTGGAACTGTTCCCTTGATGCTGGAGACATCAGTTCCTCCTTGGACTGTGGACTGGGGCTTGGTCCCTCTGGAAGCGATGCAGGTGCTGGGGCTGTTTCCATTGACTGTGAACCGCTGTCCGCTGGTGCACTATGTGGTATCTCAGGCTCTGGCTGAGCCTCTTGGGTAGGGTTATCTGCTGCTTCCGCCAGGTCAGGCTCGCTGGTGCCCTCTGGCATTGGAGTTGTAGACGGGTTTGCAAGCGCTGGACTCAGGGCTGGCAATGGTTCTGGTGCTGGTTGCGTTGCCAGTTCTGGTTCTGGGACTGGCTGTGGCTGGGTCTCTGGGATTGGATCCACTACGGCTGTTGCAGTCGTTGGCAGGGGATCCAGTTCCACCACCTTTGTCTGGGTCTCCGGTAACACAGACGGGGCCCTGGTGGACGGCTCAGGAACAGGGATGGGGGTGAAAGCTTGCTTAGCCTGGCTGCGGGTGACTATTCCCACCCTCTTGGCTAGCTTCACATGGTTGGCCAAGTCTTCCCCCAGCAGCATGGGAATGGGATAATTGTCATAGACTGCAAAAGTCCACATTCCTGACCAGCCCTTGTACTGGACATGCAACGTGGCTGTAGGCAAGGTTACAGACTGTGACACGAAGGGTTGAATTGTCACTGTAGCCTCTGGGTTGATGAGTTTGGGGTCCACTAGGGATTGGTGGATAGTTGACACTTGAGCCCCAGTGTCCCTCCAAGCGGTAACCTTCTTTCCGCCCACTCTCAAGGTTTCCCTTCGCTCCGAGGGTATGAGAGAGGCATCTGGGTTTGGGGATCTTTGGTGTGATTGGGGTGTAATGAACTGTAATCGGTTGGGGTTCTTGGGGCAGTGAGCCTTTATATGTCCCAGTTCATTACATTTAAAACATCGCCCTGCTAAGGTATCACCGGGACGAGGTTGGTTGGTGGAGACTGGTGTGGTGGGGTGAGAAGGCGTCTGGGGTTTCCCTTGGGATGTGGGTGGGGCCTTGGGTTGTCCCCGGTGGTAAGGTTTTGTTTCGGCTTGCCCCTTCTGATATTCGCTCCAACTGCTACTAGTTTTTTTCTTTTCTGCCACCTCCACCCATTGGGCTCCAATCTCCCCCGCCTCAGTTACAGTTTTGGGCTTCCTATCTAGGAGGTACCTTTCTATTTCCTCAGGAACACCCTCTAAAAACTGCTCCATTTTTACTAGGGAAAGCAGATCTTCCAGAGATTTAACATTTGCTCCTGATACCCAGGCATCACAATTTTTGTCAATGTGGTAGGCATGACGGGTAAATGACACATCCGGTTTCCACTTTAGGGCTCTGAACCGCCGACGGGCATGCTCGGGTGTTAGCCCCATTCTGAGTCTGGCCTTGTTTTTAAAAAGTTCATAACTGTTCATGTGCTCCTTAGGCATTTCAGCCGCCACCTCTGCTAAGGGTCCACTGAGCTGCGGCCTCAGCTCTACCATGTACTGGTCTGCAGTGATGCTGTATCCAAGGCAGGCCCTTTCAAAATTTTCTAAGAAGGCCTCAGTATCATCGCCTGCCTTGTAGATGGGGAATTTTCTGGGATGGGAAGTGGTACCTGGAGGAGGGTTGTTAGCATTGGCTGGTGCATCCTGCTTAGCCTTTGCTACTTCCAGTTCATGCTTCCTTTCTTTTTCTCTCTCCTCCATCTCTTTTTCTTTCAGCTCCATCTCTTTTTCTTTCAGCTCCATCTCTCTCTTGTGGGCCTCCTCTTTGGCTTTTTCTTCTCTTTCTCTCTGCTCTGTCTCGAGTTTTGTTAATTGAAGCAGTCTCTGATGTTTTCTTTCATTTTCTTCTGCTTCTAGTTTGGCCAGTTCTATTTTGTTAGCTACTTCTTTGGTAGTCATTTTCCTGTTTTCTTGTGCTGGGTAACCCCCTCTGCAGTTGACTGAAACTGGGAAGCTGTTTTCTGAAACTTGCTAACTAGAAGTTTGAAATAGGAGAGACTTGCTTAGAAAGATGTGGAGAACCTGGATTGATGTCTGGTCCCTCTCAGTCCCCGAGAACGAACACCGTCCCAAAACAAAGAACACAAACAAAAGCCTTCCCCCCCCCAAGATTTGAAAGTATCTTGTCCCCTTATTGGTCCTTTAGGTCAGATGCCAGCCAGGTTACCTGAGCTTCTTAACCCTTTACAGGGAAAAGGATTTTGGAGTCTCTGGCCAGGAGGGATTTATAGTACTGTACACAGGACAGCTATTACCCTTCCCTTTATAGTTATGACAAACATCATAATAAATAACCTCTCCCAGGAGATGGGTACAGGAATAGGGATCACACTATTTGTTGACGACTGTGCAATATGGACCAAAAACAGAAACCTTGAAAGCACCACCAAATGAATCAACGATACACTTAAGAGAAGTGCAGAATGGGGAAACAGGTGGGGCTTCAGATCCTCCATAGAAAAAACTAAGAGAATGGTCTTCACAAAAGGAAAATCCAAAAAGATGTAAAGTTATATCTATATGACCAACAGCTAAATATAGTGAAAATTTACAAATTCCTAGGTGTGGTATTTGGTAACATGCTCTCTTGGAGGGACCATATTGGAAAATATTAAAAATGAGTGCAAAGATAGAATTAACTTACTTTAAAGTATTTCTGGAACATTCTGGGCTGTTGGGTAAGAAAATGGTGGTAATGCTATACAGAGTACTAATTAGCAGGGGCGGCGAGTTATATGGGTCCGTGGTGCCTGTGCTCCAGCAAATTCAGGGCCCGGGAGCCCAGCTCCACCAATGTTCAGGGCCAGGTCTCTCCCCTGGCCCCACCTGCCGCCCCATGCACCTCCCTGCTGCTCTGCGCTGTGCTCCCTCACTGGCCACTGCTGGCTACAAAAGGGAGTAGCGCCGGCGGCAGGCTGAGGGGGCGGCTGCGTGGAGGGAGGAGGGGAGGAGGCGCATACGTGATGGCAACCCTCTCCCCGCCTTGAACCCACCACAAGGAAGGCAAGGGGGCTTCCTGGACCTGAGAGGGGCACAGCCCCTAGAAGCACATGTAATGATGGTGCCAGGTGAGTATGCTGCCTGGGGGGAGAGATCTGGGGGAACTGTGGAGTCCTCCTCTCTGGCCCCAGCCACAGAGCAGCCTGCCTGCACCCCAAACTCCTCATTCCCAGTCCAGCCCCACCCCAGAGCCCGTACCCACAGCCAGAGCCCTCACTCTTCTGCACCCCAACTCTCTGCCCCAGCCCTGAGCCTCCGCCTGCACCGTAAACCCCTCATCCTAGGCCCCATCCTGCAGCCCTCATCCCCGCACCCCAACCCTCTGCCCTAGCCTTGAGCCCTTCCCACACCCCACCCCCCCATCCCCAGCCAGAGCCCTCACCCCTCTGCACCCCAATCCTCTGCCCCAGCTCTGAGCCCCCTCCTGCACTGTAAACCCCTCATCCCCAGCCCCACCCCGCAGCCCTCACCCCTGCACCCCAACCCTCTGCCCTAGCACTGAGCCCCTCCCAAACCACAAACCCCTCATCCCCAGCCAGAGCCCTTACCTCCCCGCACTCCAACCCTCTGTCCCAGCCCTGAGCCCCTCCCAGACCCCAAACCTCTGCCTCCGCCCTGGGCCCCCTCCTGCACCATAAAGCCCTTCATCCCCAGCCAGAGTCCGCACTTCCCCGCACCCCAACCCTCTGCCCCAGTCCTAAGCCCCCTCCCACACCCCAAATCTCTTGGCCCCACCCCATTCATTTTGTTATGTGCACCAATATGCAGGTGCAAAGGGGCGGGACTTGGACCCGTTCTGGACACCACCAGAAATTATACAAACCTGCTGCCCCTGCTAATTAAACTAATTATTGAATATAAACTGCAAACACAAATCTGAGAAAACTAAACTGTATCCAAGCACATTACAGCATACTTTCAGGCAGGGCCGGCTTTAAGACGATTCACCCGATTCCCCGGAATCAGGCCCCACGCCTAAGAGAGCCACGTGCCTAAGAGAGTCGTGCTCCGGGGGTCTTTGGTGGCATTTTGGCGGTGGGAGGTCTGCTCCAGGGGTCTTCAGCAGCATTTCGGCGGCGGGGGGTCCTTCGGTGCTGCAGAAGACCCAGAGCGGACCCCCCGCCGCGAAGTGCCGCTGAAGCCCCGGACTCCCGCCGGGTATTGGAATCGGACCCCGCGGGTCATAAAGCCGGCTCTGCTTTCAGCGCCCAATTAAGTGTCACAATCTCTGACTCCTACTACAGAAAATAGCACAGAAGCATTGCAGAACTCCAGGCACACTAAATACTTGACATAACTCTGTCATTACTGACATACACAAACACATTAATAAATGTAATAAAATTATACTAGTCAACCATATAAAAGTCAAATACTGGGCAAATTACATACAAGTAATCGTATGGAGGTTATAAATGACAATGAACAGTGAGGTCACATATATTATTATAAGATTCAAAAAGGCAGTGATTCAATATTCTCCACCTTATCACAAACTAGCTGATCTTAGTGACACAAGCAAATACAATTTATGGTTTTCAATAACTCATAAGATTCACTTGCAACGCCTCAGGCAACATAGACCTATATTTTTATACTTTTTACACAGGTTAGTGCAATAAGCAAATGACCTATCATTGCCTGGATGAATACAGAGCAATGAAATAGTGTTGATACCCTTTTTAATCAAATGTTTGATGTTTCTGACGCATTTCATTTTGTGCCCAGTGAGTTTCTGAGAGAAGTGAGATGGCCAAATATCAGAAAATGATGTATATACCTGACATTTTTCATGTTAATTTTATATTTTTTGTATGTGGTTGGGGAAGTGGTTTCTTCATAGACTTTAAAAAAGTCCAGGTATTGTCCCTGTAAAGATTAGAAATGAGAAAAAGGTTGGATATTTTTTTTTTCCAAATCTCAGTACTCAGGGCTTGTCTTTGCAAAATCCATGCCAGCTCCTAATTAAGTCAATGGAAAGGTTCCCATTGATTTCAGTGGGAGTTGGATTAGGCTTTTTGTAGTCAGGAGCCAAAAGCTTCCCATGATTTCTCCATGAAATACCCGAATCTCACTACTTGTCATAGCTGTAAAGTGGTGTTGGGTGCCAAAGATTGTGGGCAAGGGTGTTGATGGCATTGCTGGCTGATGGTCATGTCTAATCATGCCAAATCATATAAAATTCTATCACTTGGAGCTTAACGATTAGATTGACTTATACATTGTTTATGGTGCACATGAATGTAGAGCTGACTTTATTTATGTTCCAGGAAAGATAATACAAAAAAGGGGGTGGAAATAAAGTCAACACCTTGCTTTCAGTCTTCCAGTATGTCCTGCCTATCTGCAATTATCTGCATCTGTACCCTAGGACCCGAGGTTGTCATATATCCTCAACAATCTTTTAAGTCAATGGGAGTTGAGGGTGCTGTACACCTCTTGAGAGAGATTCAGCAGCTCATAGGAAGGGAGCCTCAGACTATAAACACGCATCTTGGGTTGTGTTTGGTCTTGTATATCTCAAACCCCAGAGCTGGTACTTAATAAACTAAATAAATAGTACTAATGAATTTGATAGTGCCTATAAGAAAAATGACTGTGTGTCATATGGAGATAATTGCATTTTGTATTTAAATCTGAGTGATTTATAAATCCCATTTCATTAATGTAACTGATGGACACCAGACATTCAGCCAGATGTAAAATGAGTTGGCAGTCTCCATTCAGCTCTTATTGGATAGCTGTCTGTGTCACAGAACAACCTCCAAAAGCACAATGACTAGCTACATACATTGACTGTCTTAGGAGTCAGGCCAAGGACATGGAAACTGGATGGCATTCTCATGCCCAAAGGTGGATTCTCTAGAACTGCCTGGGGCACACTGGTGAGGGTAGTGTGTAGAACAGGGCTGGGCAAATTACGGCCTGCGGGCTGAATCCGGCCTGCAAGCTGTTTTAAGCCAGCCTGTGAGCTCCCACTGGGGAGCGGGGTCTGGGGCTTGCCCTGCTCTGGCACTCCGGCTGGGGCGCTGAGTCAGGGGCTGCACCATGCGGCTTGGCCCCACTCCAGCCGGGGCACAGGGTCGGGGCCACACCATGAGGCTCCTGGAAGCTGTGGCATGGCCCCAACCAGGCTCCTACGTGCTCCAATAGCCCCCTCTGGCGCTCCAATGGGAGCTGCAGGGGCGGTGCCTGCAGATGGGGCAGTGTGCAGAGCCGCCCAACTGCACCTCTGCATAGGAGTTGGAGAAAGGAAATGCCACTGCTTCCGGGAGTCACTTGAGGTAAGCACCGCTGGGAGCCTGCACCCCTGAGCCTCTCACCACGCCTCAACTCCCTGCCCCAGCCCTATCCCCCTCCAGTTCTCCAAACCCCTTGATCCCAGCCTGAAGCATCCTCTTGCACCCCAAACCTCTCATCCCCAGCCCCACCCAAGAACCTGCACCCCCAACTGGAACCTGCACTCCTTCCCACACCCCTGCCCAGCCCAGAGCTCCCTCCAACACCCCAAACTTCTCATCCCCAGGCCCAACACAGAGCCGGCACCCCCAACCAGAACCCTTACCCCCTCCCACACCCCAACCCTAATTTTGTGAGCATTCATGGCTTGCCATACAGTTTCTATTCCCCTATGCCAAAAAGTTTGCCCACCCCCAGTGTAGAAACTTGCATTGTTTGCACTCAAACTGTCCCTGTTTAGTGAATAAACAGATTTGTTCAGTATTGTCACATTTCAGCAGGACAAAATTCAGCATAATAAAAAACCCAACTAAAAACCCAGAAGGAAAATTGGTTAAAATATAATAAGATTAAATGAATGAATGGTGTTCCTCTGAAAAAACTGGTAATGAAAATCCCCTGGGGTGAGATCAATGTCTAAATGATAGTTTTACACAGTATAAAAAGGTTTGTAAGTTATTACTACTATATTAGTTATTAGAATAAATAATAAAGGAATCAATATGTAAGCATTTAGATGTGGACATTATGTATCATAACTAATACATGTTCATAAAAATCAGACCATCCTAAACTGTGCCAATCGTTTCCTTTGATAAAATTACAAGCTCGATGGACAAAGGTGATGCAGTAAATTATGTTTACCTACACTTTGGTAAAGACTTTGTATTGGAGTTCTACACTAAGATCTAAAATTAGAGGGATGCTGAGCATGGATACAAATGTGTCTCATAAATCAGTAACAAAAAGAGTAACCTCAAATGGGGAAAGGTTAGAAGCTAATTAAACACAGGGTCCTGGGTTAGGACTGATATTCCTGCCATCTTTGTTAATGATTCAGAGGACAAAATATATATATTTAATCTATGTGTTTGAGTCTTCTCCCAAACACAGTGGTGTAAATCAGGAGTGACTCCAATGAAGTTACACTGGTGTGAAACTGAGGGATCAGAATCACATCCTGTCTTTTGGCTTCCAGGGTACGATGGCATATGAGAGAGGGATGACAAGCAGGACTGATGAAGTGAGAGGGGAACTTCATTATCTGTGGGGGATGATCTTTTCTTCTGCCACTGAGAAGATGTAGAATTACTTACATTTTATGTGTTTTATTAAATTATGCCTCAAGTCATACAGAAGGGGATTTTTTTTTCCACAGAGGATCTAAAAAATAAACATTTTCAGATGATACTAAAGTAGGAAAGACTTCCAGAGACTGTGGAAGATAAACTGAGATGACAGCATGATCTGGAGATCTGTTAGAGATGGCCTTATATAAATAGGTTAAGATTTCATCGAGATAAGAGCAAAATACTATGCTTAAGGAAAAGAAAACACCTACTACAAATTCAAAATGGGAAAGTGTCATAAGATGCCCCACCTATAGCATCCTCCTGAAACAAACTGTGACCATGACATGCATACCTACCTCAGTTTCCCCTTGCAGAGTTCCTAGAAATAGTTCTTAGACTTTTCAAGTATATATAACCCTTGTGGAGTTAACTTATAACCTCCCAGGCAAGCTGTACCTAGTGATCTTTGGTTGCACTACACCAAAGATCACAAAAAAATCAGGTTGCTTCCAGTCCCAAGAGACTAGTCATTTACCCCAGGTCAATTTGTACCTCAGACCGCACACCAAAGATAACACTTGTAGCCAATCCTATAGTAAACTAATTATGGATTTATTAATTAGAAAAACAAAATGAGAGAGCTATTTACAGGTTAAAGCAAGCAAGAATATATACATAAATCAGTTACACCCTATGGTTCCAAAAGGTGACAGAGTTGTAGCAATCTGTCAGCGCTGAATGTCTTTTAGGGCTAACCCATGCCAAGAAGCCTGGGGATCTCTGGCTTCTGTTTAGCAATCTTTGCCCCCAGAGTCCAGACAACCTAAAAGATCCAGTTTCTCCTTGTCAGGCATTTTTGTTCCCTTCACCCCAGGGTCCAAACTGATGGGATGAGTTCATGCATAGGTCTCTTCATCCTGGAGGAAGTTAGGAATGCAGTCAACAGGGCCTCTGTCCCTTGATGCTATACGATACCTCATTAGCCTTCATTGGGATATCTTATACAGGATGAGCATTTTACCTTGATTAATGCTTCTTTTCCTGTTTGGTGAGTTATACATAGAGCCCTACCAAATTCATGGGTGTGAAAAACATGGCACGGACCGTGAAATCAGACCTCTGCTGTGAACTCTAGCTATTGGAGGAAAGGGAGAAGGACAGGGCTGAAGTGCCCCAGCAAGGGGCTCCTACAGTGCACCAGGCTCCAGCTGCTAATCCCAGCCAGGCTGGGGAGGCAAGGGACTTCCTCTTCCCCTGCATGTCTGCTCTTGTGTGAAGATCAGACCCACCTCTGGGTACTTCCCCTGGCTGCAGGAAGCTCTGTGGCTGTTGCTTTCAGTTCTGCGGTGTCTTCAGTGCTGAACTCTGGAGGCAGCACAGCCGTGGTGCTTCTTGCAGTAGGGGGAGGTACCCGGAAGCGGGTCTAATCTCCCCACACCTCCCCGAGAGCAGCTGTGCAGGGGAAGAGGAAGTCTCACCCCGCCCCGCCCCAGCCCAGTCGGGACAAACAGCTAGGAGCCCGGGGGCGCTCCCAGCAGCACGGGGGAGATCAGACCCACCTCCACCTCCAGGAACCTCCCCTGGCTACAGGAAGTTCTCTGTCTGCTGCTTTCAGAGCTCAGATCTGAAGGCAGCACAGAAGTCAGAGTGGCAATGTTATGATCCTCCTACAACAGCTTTGCGACCCACCCCGGCCCTATTTTGGGTTGGAACCCCAATGGTTACAACACCCTGGAATTTCAGATGTAAACATCTGAAAATGTTAAATTGATTAATTCTAAAACTCTATGACTGTGAAATTCACCAAAATGGGCCGTGAATTGGATAGGGCCCTAGTTATACAATTATAGAGGTTTACAGTGCAAACATTCAATATAACTTTATATCGTGGGTTATAAAGGTTATAAGTGAGATCAAAACATGCAGCATCCTACAAGCATTTTAAAAAGTCTAAACATATTTTTATCAACTTAACATCTAATATCTGTTTTGATAATGCTAACACACAGGTAAGCAAGACTGGTTTCCAGCTATGCATTTGTAAGTGTTCAGTGAGGTATGGGCCCTTAGTATAAGAGGGTACCTGGTCCGTCAGCATCACATGCACTATGCCTCACATGCACTATGCCTCCAAACCTTTAGCCCTCTCTGGCCCTCCAGCTCAGAGAGCCACCAGGCATCTCCCTCTGCTGCTTTTAGCCTTCAGCCCTCTATAAACCTTCTCTGGGATTGGCTATCTGAAGGTCAGCAGGACAGCCTCCTCACTGGTTTCAGGACAATTCATCCCCTTTTCCAGGAAAGGCTTGTAGATATCTTTCTGCACTCTACAACTTTCCCTAGAGACCATCTCCTGTCTCCAGACAGCTTTCACCTGCTTTTTATTAGATTGACTGTCAGGCAGCTCTCCCATTTCACATGGCCCAGGCATTCTCTGAGGTGTCACAGGTGCATTGGCCCTGCACCCTCTTAAAGGGCCAGTGTCACTCTGTGACAGGAAGACTAGAGGTTGAAGAGCAGTAAAGCAAAGAGGTTGAGAGATGATGATGGATGAAGAACTGGACGCTAACTCTCAAGGCCTGATTCACCACTGTTTTTTTTTTTTTCAACCTAATTACACTGGGTGTAAGATTGGATTAACACAATGGGAGGTAAACAGAATCTTCTTCTGAGTACAGCAGTCACCAGAGGGAAGCTGAATACTTCCCACATCAAAGATAAGAGACAAGCAGGGAGGCATATAGGAAGAGATCTTGGAAAGGTTCCATTCATTTTTATACTCTTGAGATAAGCATTCAAACATTTGGCTATTTATCTAAACTGAATCCTGATTCTCTACTTTGTGAGGTTCACCCTTTGTGAGGTTCACCCTAGTTATACCAGGAGTTTACTTGTTAGCTTTTTTTAGAGTGGTCAGTTGCCTTTATTGTATGGCTGAATGAAAGCTGCATGTTACTGTATTAGTAACAGATTTATAGATTCCAATGCCAGAAGGGACCATTGTGATAATCTAGTCTGACTTCCTGTATAATACAGGCCACAGAACTTCCCTAAAATAATTCCAGAGGATATCTTTCAGAAAAACTTCCAATCTTGATTTTTAAATGTTCAGTGATTGAGAATTCACATTGGAAAACTGTTCCAATGGTTAATTACCCTCACTGTCAAAAATGTACACCTTATTTCCAGTCTGAATTCATATAGCTTCAACTTCCAATGATTGGATAATATTATACTTTTCTATGCTAGATTGAAGAGCCCATTATTAAATATTTGTTTTCCATGGAGGTAATTTATGGACTATAATCAAGTCATCCCTTAACCTTCTCTTTGTTAAGATAAAGAGATTGGCAGACTCAAGGATCTCACTATAATACATGTTTTTTTAACCCTTTAATCATTCATGGCTCTTCTCTTACCCCTGTCCACCATGACCACCATTCATGGGCAGAGGACTGTTGTCATGGGCTAGACTCCACCTAAGTAGAGAGGGAAATAGACTTCTGGCGTGGAGGTTGGCATAAGTGATTAAAAGAGCTTTAAACTAGGAATTTGGTGGAGATGTTTGGGAGATGCTCATGTAATCGCCACCCCTGATTCCAATCAAGTAAGAGAAGATATGGCAAATGAAGAAAGGAGCAGCAGAGGGCATGATAACCGTCATCAAGAGGAAAGACAGTGCCAGTACCAATGACACTAACAGTCAGGCAGGTGATACTGGCAGTAGAATGACTACCTAATTGGATGAGGAATCTGGATGAAGCCAAGCAGAAATAATGTACAGATGTTTGTACAAGGGGCCTGGGTAACAAAATGGAGGAACTAGAGATACTGGTATAGAAAGTGGAACCAGATATTATAGGGATAACAGAAACATGGTGGAATAGTACTCATGACTGGAGTACAGGGATGGAAGGGCATGTGATTGTCATGGGATAGATACACCCTCTTGTGGGGTGTTGGGTTGAGGCAGACAATTAAAGCGGTAGCTACGGCTTAAGTGGTAAGAGTCACTATGATGTCCCCTGTCTTCAGGGTAGCATGGCCAAATGGCCAGAATCCTTAAATTTACCCATGCTCTCAGAGTAGAATGACCTAGTGGCCAGAATCCTTAAAGCTGCCTTGGCTCTCAGAGTAGCATGGCCTAGTGGCCAGTCACACAGTACCAGAGATTCCCTGTGGAGTCAAGCTATCACCAACAGTAACTCAGGGGCCCCAAGCAGGGTGAAACAAATGGACCATTTATAGTCCCTTGGCTTCCTGGCAGGGGCAAACAATAGCTGTACAAGGACTCTGGCCCCCTGGAAGGAGCAGAGCAAACAATCAGTCAATTGCCCCTTGCAGCCATGCCTAGCAGCAAGTGCAGGGTAGGGGTAAGGGAACCTGTGCCCATGCTACTCCACCGGGTTCTGAACCAGAACCCTATGAGGCCGGTAAACTCCCTAATGGGAGTTCAAGTATCGGCTCCTTACACATTCCCTGGGTCACTTCCTACCAAAGTACATCACAGACATCTCCTCAGCCAGCCATGGCTCAGCATCACCATCATTCTCTGTGGTTGGCTGGTCCTCCCCAGTGCAGTCAGGGTCCACCACCTCTGTGGTCTGACGAGCCAGTGGTTCCTCTGTAGGAGCCTGCGGCACACATCCATCCTCTTCCTCAGTTCACCCACAATGAGCTGAGCTACTCCCTTTTATACCATGTTTCCAGCTGGAGCATGCCCAGCAGAGGTGAGGGGCTGGGGACTCTTCCACCCACTGTGTGTGGTTTATCTCAGTTGGGCCAGTGCAGAGTAGATACACCCCATCTCAGTGCTGTTCAGGAAAGACAAAAATAAAGGGGAAGGTGGTTGAGTAGCATTGTATATTAATGATGAGGCAGACTCTAAAAAATTAGAAGTGATGGAATGTATGAAACAGAATGTGGGAATAAATATGAGAATTGAAAGGTGGATAAGGAACTGGTTAAAGGGGAGACTACAATGGGTCATATTGAAAGATTCACTGTCACACTGGAGGGAGTTCTAGTGGAGTCCATCAGAGACTGATCTTGGAACCAGTCTCATTTAACATTTTCATTGATGACCTTAGCTCAAAAGATGGGTGTGAACTAATAAATTTTGTGGATGACACAAAGTTTGGAGGTATTGCCAATATGAGGAGGACTGGAATATAATACAAGAAGATCAGGATGACCTTGAAAAGTGGAGTAAGAAATAGGATGAAATTTAGTAGTGCAAGGTTATGCATTTAGGGATTAACAAGAAGAACTTTTATTATAAGCTGGGGCCTTATCAACTAGAAGCAACAGAGGAGGAGAAAGACCAGGGTGTATTGATCCATCACAGAATAACTATGAGAGGCCAATGTGAGGTGGCTGTGAAAAAGGCTAATGCAGTCCTAGAATGTAACAGGCAAGGTATTTCCAGTAACTGTAGGGAAAAGTTATTACCATTATACAAGGGACTGGTGAGACCTCATCTGGAACAGGTGCATAGAAGATCTACTTGGATGATCAGAGGAATGGAAAGCTTACCTTATGAGAAGAGACTTCAAGAGCTTGGTTTGATTAGCCTAACCAAACGAAGGCTGAAGGCAGATATGATTGTATAAATATCTCAGAGGGATAAATACCAGGGAGGAAGAGAAGTTATTTATGTTAAGAACCAATATGGACCAAAAAAAATGGAAATTAGGTTTCTAACCATCAGAGGAGTGAAATTCTGGAGCCTTCCAAGGAGAGCAGTGAGGGCAAAAAACCTAACTTGTTTCAAGACTGAGCTCGATAAGTTTCTGAAGGGGTTGGTATAATGAATCTGCCTATAATGGCATGAGGACCATCTGTGACTGCCAGTACAAAATATGCCCAATGGCTGGAGACAGGGCACTAGGTGGGTTACTGCAGAGAATTCTTTCCCTGGTTTCTGCCTGGTGGGTCTTGCCAATGTGCTCAAGTTTCAACTGATCACCATATTTGGGTTCAGGAAGGAATTTTCCCCCAGGTCAGATTGGCAGAGAGCCTGAGGTTTTTGTCTTCCTTTGCAGCATGGGGCACAGGTCACCTGCAGGTTTAAACTAGTGTAAATGGTGGATTCTCTGTAACTTGAAGTCTTTAAATCATGATTTGAGGATTTCAGTAACTCCGCCAAAGGTTAGGGGTCTAGTACAGGGGTAGGTGGGTGAGATTCCGTGGCCTGCAATGTGCAGGACTTCAGACTAGAATGATCACGGTGGCCCCTTCTGGCCTTAAAGTCTATGAGTCTGACTCTATATCCTTCAATCCTAAATTAATATCTATTCTGAGGTTATTTGAGCTAATAACTATGCTGCAGATCTATCTTATTAAGTTAACACAAGAGAAGATCTGAATAAGAAATTTGATATTTGGATAGTAACATACTCTATGCATGATTAGAGAGCAAAACTAACTCTTTCTTCTGGTCTTATGTGTGTTTTTCATTTTCAAAATCTTTTATAATCTTAACCTAGTAACAGAAGGTGGAAATCACCCCAAGACCAATGCATCTCTTATATTTCATTTAAGCACTCAAAAAAAAATCTTAAATGGGAGTTTAGTGGTTCATTAGCTTTCTGCTGGCCCTGTGCACAAGGATGAATTTCACCAGAGGGCAGAGCCTTGCTTTTAAAAGCAAAGCTTGGCAAACAAATAGACGAGATACTCACAATAAACATGTTCCACTCAGTTTCTGTTTGTTTGTTCCAGTTTGGATTTTATATTGTTTCTTTTGTTGTTGCTTTGGAAAGACATGGAGTGGCCCAGGGCCAGTGACCTGCTGGTTGTGAAGATTCAAAATGTTGCTCTTTACCACAAAATTCTAATTGAATTACAGTTCCCAGCTAAGTATCAAACATCGATACATATATAATAGGTAGAGCTGGTAGCAACCCTTTTAGTTTAGTCTAACATTTTCCATTATAAGACCCCACTTTCATTGCTTATAACTTTGCCAAACTTGAATCATTTCAGCTGAAACCCTGAGGAGACCAGGACTGAGAAGGACTTACCTTGTAGTTGCTTCTCCTTTCTGCCAGGAGCTGCTGTGGCATGGAGTACTGGAGTTAAGAGCAGGGGGATTATATCTTGTGTTCTCAGTGTGCCCCAGGAAGAAGGAAAAAAGAGTGAAAGGAGAGTGAGAGAAGCTATGGGAGGTGGAGATAGGAGATGAGGGACAAGGGTGGGGAGAACACTGGGACAGGAGCCAGGGTTGGGACAGGGGAGGAAGGAAGGGCCTATAGCCACCAAAACACACTCCCCTTCAGAACTTGGAATTGAACCCAGATTTCCTGAGACTCAACCTTCCTCTGCTGTCAGCAAATATCTGTGAAAACCACTGGCAAAATGTGTATCTCATCTCTTGTCACTGGTTGGTCTCTACTTGGAGGATTATAACATTTTGCTATAGGTTACTGCAATAGCTCAATTGGCAGAGCTGTGTGTTTTATATGTAAAGGTTCCAACGCTGCAGATAGGTTGACAAAATGGAATTTCTGGATTTTTTCCATGTTCCTTTAAAAAAAAAAAAAAACTTAGGAAATTGCATAAAAAACTACATCAAAAATGTTTATGTTGCCCCCAACATGCCCTCTGCACTTGATGAGGGCTGGAAAGCAGGCGTCATAAAGCCAGATATGTTGAAATCCTCAGCTGCCTGTGTAAGCAGCACAAAAGGAGACTCAAAAAGGCCAAGGATCTGGCCCCTTATTTTCAAATTCACACTTACAAATTACTGTAAATAAGGGTCCAATTTCCCTGCTGGTGTAAATTGGCACAGCTCCATTGATGTCCATGTTTTTTTCCATTCTGCCTTTATTTCTGATTGTTGCTAAAATAATGTGAAAGTTTTATAAAATATTGGTGAAAACAGTAGCGTAGCTAGAGGGGTGCAGGGGAAGCGGCCGCTTCCTCTGAGCACATTTTCAAAAAGTGGTGCCTTTCCGGGCAGCCAGCACTGGGCTCCGGATTCGGAATCTGGAGCTGGGTTTTGCATGCAGCCACCGACTGGCTCTGGGCTCCGCACCGCCCCCCTGCATCCCCAGCGGAGCTCGCTCTCTCCCAGGCTGCAGGCGGCGTCGGCTGGTTGTCGGGCTCCCTGGGGATGAGGAAGAGGAGGAGGCTTCCCCCTGCCCACAGCTTGCTAAGCCGAGCCCCCTGTGGCATACGCCGCCCAGGCAGGGGTGGGCTCTGCCGGGAGGGGAAGGGGCGGCAGTACAGCCCCCCAGTGTGGCGGGGGGAGGGGCTGAGGAGCAGCAGCCCCATTGGTCCCTGGCCCCGGCAGCTCCATGCAGAGCAAGGTTTGCCTGGCTCCCCCTCGCCCGCAGCTGCCCGGCTCGCTAAGCCAAGCCTCGCTTGGTGCATGCTGGCCAGGCAGGGGTAGGCTCTGCCGGGAGGGGAAGGGGCGGCAGCGCAGCGCGGGGGGCTGAAGAGCAGCAGCCCCATTGGCCCCCAGCCCCAGCAGCTCCATGCAGAGTGAGACGGCTGGGCGGCGGGGAAGGCAAACACCTCCTGAACGATCCTGGGTGAGCTCTTGCTCCTGGGCTGGTGATGCAGGAAGCCCAGACCTTCCCTCAGTATTGAATCAGCGCGGAAGCATGACGTTCAGGGGACACTGTGCCACCATCTCTCAGAGAAAGCTTAAAACCAACGTCGTGACCATGTGTGATCACTAAAGAGTCCACTTTCTCACTGCTTAACCCTCCTGTCCTGGCCAGTGTGGGCGATTGCATCCTGCTGACCCATCTTGCCCCTGCAGTTGTGACAGGAGGAGACATTTTTTCACTTTGTTGCCTCTGTCACACTGTTGTGGTGCAAGTTCCACCCCAGAAGCAGCTGCATTTCAGGCTGGGATGAATGCTCTTTCTGTCTGTACGGATGTATTCTATAAAGCACAACGCATGAAGAGCATCAATGGCAAGTACTGGTATGATAGCCAGGGCACCATGATACTGTGTTGCATTGTTTGCATCTTTAGTTGTGATGATACCTCACTGCAGGACACTATTGTGTGTCCTGGGGCACAGTCATTATGTGACACCATCACAATGCACTACATGAACATGCAGCTCTTTAATGGCTCATGCTCATGGGACACAGGACATTTACAACAGTAGAATCATAGGACTGGAAGGGACCGCAGGTCATCTAGTCCAGTCCCCTGCACGCGTGGCAGGACTAAGTATTATCTAGACCATCCCTGACAGGTGTTTGTCTAACCCGCTCTTAAAACTCTCCAGTGATGATGATTCCATAACCTCTCTGGGCTATTTATTCCAGTGCTTAACCACCCTGACAGTTAGGAACTTTTTCCTAATATCCAACCTAAACCTCCTTTGCTGCAATTTAAGCCCATTGCTTCTTGTCCTAACCTCAGAGGTTAAGAATAACAATTTTTCTTTCTCCTCCTCTCTCTCCTCCTTTTATGTACTTGAAAACTGTTTTCATGTCCCCTCTCAGTTTTCTCTTTTCCAGACTAAACAAACCCGATGTTGTCAATCTTCCCTCAGAGGTCATGTTTTCTAGATCTTGAATCATTTTTGTTGCTGTTCTCTGGACTTTCTCCAATTTGTCCACATCCTTCCTGAAATGTGGTGCCCAGAACTGGACACAGTACTCCAGTTGAGGCCTAATCAGCCTATTACTGTTCTGAGACCTCCAGGTGAAGCGGCAATCCATCTGTATGGAAGCAGAAGGCATGCGTTCAATTCACAGCTCTGCCAGTGACTCCCTGGGTAACTTTGAACAAGTCACTTAGTCTGACTGTGCCTCTGTTCTCCATCTGTAGGTACGTCTACATTGGAGCTGGAGGCATCATGCCCATCTGGAGGAGACATACTGGTGCTAGCTCGGATCAAACTAGAGTGCTAAAAATAGAAGTGTAATGGCATGAGCACCAGGAGGGGCTAGTCACCTGAGTGCTTATCAAGGGTCTCAGGTGGGATCACACTCAGGATGGCTAGCTCCTTGCACCACTGTGGCTCCATTTCTATTTTTAGCACACTAGCTTGATCAGCGCTAGTACGGGTATGTCTACACAAGCCGGAAATTACACCTCCCTTTTCCAGTGTAAACATACCCCAAATCATGGGGATACTTCCTTTCGTTCACCCTCTGTAAACTCTTTGTACTCTATATGTACAGCTTCTAGTACAGCGGGGCCCTGACTTCACATGAGGCTTCTAGGCCCTACTGGACTTGTTGTTAATAATAATTAATATGCCACCAAGAAATAAGGGAACCATTGGCTGGAAACCAAGCATGCAGCACTACAATAGGCACCTGTCACTTGGAAACTGACATAGCTTCCAAGCTTTCAGTTTTCTCACATCAGGACATCCAAGGAGACCTCGACAGAACAGCACAAAAGCCACAATCTGGTGGGCAGAGCTCCTGGTGGCTCTGAAGCCCAGCTGGTGCCAGCGGAGGAGGTGGAGAAGGAAGGAAAAGGGGGGTTGGGGGGGATGTTTTTTTCTTGTGGTCTCTCTTCAGAGTCATCTTTTCTCCGCGAGCAGCGGCAGCCTGGGGAATGACTCTGCCACAGCCGAGCCGCCGCTCTGCTCTGGGGGCAAGGGGTGACAATTACAAACTATTGTATTCTGTGATTTACTTTCTAGAATCTAAAGTATATCTCAGTATAATCTAAAGTTCTCCTGTGAAATGCCAGCTGTGCAACCCTTCCATGGCTGGATCATTCTTGTGTTTTTATTTTAAGTACAAATAAATATGTATAACGAATTTAAAAGTATGTAATTAGTAATTTGATGTGTCGGGTAGCGCCTTTTTTATGTGTTCTCTCCCCCTGATGTTAGAACCTGGCTACGCCACTGGGTGAAAATACCCAAAAGAACACCAAAGAAGGGATGGGAAGGGAGCTGGGTATATTAGAAGAGTCTGAGGGGTCTCTTACATGGGACTGTGGTATTAATCACAGCAATCCTGCTCATTTTGGGCGGTTGGGTGGTGAAGCATCCTGGTACCACCTGTACTTCTGCTCCTCATAAGAATACCAATTTTCCTGGGAAATGGCATTTATGCACCTCATTACCATATTGTGGGCCACAGCTCAGCATTATTATTCCAGAAACACTCACTCTCTTCCCCACAACATCCTCTCTTTGGGGTACTTTACACTCAGGAAGAAGACAGTGAAGGCACAGACTCCAGTACACTATGTGGACCATGGTGCTCTGGATTTTGAATGCACTTGCTGGCAGCCCATCTACTGATGTTGCATATACAGCACTGCACATCTCTCTTCCGCATAAAGCAGGATTGTGCCTTAGATTAACATGCTGACATGAAATTTTAAATGTGAAATAAGTGAGTCAATTACAATTTTTTTTACTCTTCTGTGACACTGCTGCGATTTGAAACCCAGAGACTTCATCCTGCTTCTCTCTCTGAAAGCTGGAGACTTCATCCTGCTTCTCTCTGAAACACCATGTACCCAGAAGAACTGCATTCACACCAAGGGATTTAGAACAGTGGTTCTCAAACTTTTGTACTGGTGACCCCATTCACATAGCAAGCCTCTGAGTGCGACCCCCCCTTATAAATTAAAAACACTTTTTAGTACATTTACACCATTATAAATGCTGGAGGCAAAGCAGGGTTTGGGGTGGAGGCTGACAGCTCACGACCCCTTGAAGGGTCCCGACCCCCAGTTTGAGAACCCCTGAGAACAAGAAAGCAGACTACGGCAGCAGTGACAGCAATACTGACAATTTGCTGCTGTCCCTTTATACAGTAATCAGCACTTTCTTGCAAGGCTTTTATTGTCTTGTTTATATAGCTTCAAATTGCATGTTTGCTATTATGGATCAAAAGGATGAATTCATAAATATAGATATTTTTTCATTCTGTTGTTTCCACGGTAAAAGTTAGAAGCATATCAATATCTTAGATGTGAATATTATCAGTAGAAAGATTAAAAAAAATCTAAAAGCTCATAAGTAGCTCTCTATAGTTGTAACTAAAATAAATTATGTAAGAGGATGACAGACTTTTTATTATCTGTTATGTGTAATATTATATTTTCCTCGTACGCCATTATATAGCCATGATGCTGTATTTTATATAAACACTAGTAACATTTTACGTGTTTCGCTTTACAAATAAAATCAAACTTCCTATCTTATTGTGTAGAATATATATGTAAAAAATAGAATAAATGATCCTGAGAATTATGCATCACTGTTTGTACACTACACTGAAAATTGCTTTCCTGTCATTCCAGTACTCTCAACAAAATTTGTCTTAGTACTATATTGTTTCACCACAACGTAATTCCAGTGGAGCTATTGCAGTATGAGGAACCCAACAACTAGCATTAATTCAAATAACTTATTTTTTTTTAATATTGTTGACTTCTCCATGTTTAGTTCAGAGCACTCCAGACTGATCTGAAGCTTTGGAATCCCTATTCTTTTATTCACTTTAGGCCTCAAATCCCATCACAGATAAGGCTACATCTTCTGGATGGATGGGATACTCTCCAGAAGCCATAACTGATTAGATATTGGAGCAAATTGAGGCTTGGCATCTCACCAACCTAGTTAAGAAAGGTAAATCCAAGAAATCAAGGGGAATCTGTCATGTATCAGTGAATACTATATGTGCCTCTGCACAATGCACTTCTTATCTTGCAGTACACTTCTTGTCAGTAGATCTCAAAAGTACTTTATCCCAGTTGTTTTACAAATGGGGAAAATGAGGCATACAGCAGAGAAGTGACCTGCCCAATGTTACCCCGCAGGCCAATAGCAGAGCTGGGAATAGAAACCAGCTCTTTGGGGTCCCAGGCTAGTGTGCTATCTACTAGACCACTGCCTCTCTGCAACAAATTCTGTATATCCAAGTTAACCTTTATACGGACCCTCAGTATGACCCCAGATCATACTTCTGAAGTGTCTGCCTTGGACTGTAACATCTCAAAATAGAGGATGAAAGCTTGTAATCAGACAGCTCAGGCAATTACAATAAATCTAATAAAGAATGGCTGCTATACTTATGCTGATCTTAGCTATTCAGATAACATTATTTAACATTTTCTATTTCTGAAGGGCTTTACCACCTTGGTTAGCTGCCAAAGCAGCTGGTATTAGTGAAGATTGAGATTTTCAAGGCAGTGTAGTGGATTAATTTTAAGTGAAGATATGTGGCTAACTCCCCTGCACTACTTTGAAAGCCGCAACCAAAGCATCTACTTAACTATGTCATTTAAAATAGAGTATGTTGAATCCAAATGGCAACTCACCTTAAGCCTCTCTCAACTGGAAATCTGCTGGCTCCTCCCTGGCCTCACTCATCCAAAGACAATTTTCACTTATGTGGGCTATGGTGCTCACAGAGTTCGCTCAGGAAGTACTGTCCCACTCAAGGTGCACAGCAATTCTGTCATTTAGTTTTCAAAAATGCACATAATCCTTATTTATATTGGAAATAGAATAAGTGCATGTAAATCATTGGTTACCATGATGGCACCATTTTGGAAAGTTGTTATACAATGGTGCCTTCTCGATACTTCTTGCTTACATACTTGCAGTAAATACATGGGATGCTGAAACGAAAGTGTTGTTCTTTTTTGCCTGCATAGGTTACAGACCTCTGCGCGGACAATTACAGCTCATGCCAGATACAGTTGCTCCAGTTTTGCACTATACCCAGAGTAGTGTCTATAGGAAATCAGCTGCTGCTCATTTGTCCTCAGCTACCCAGCCCCATCAGATGTTAGTGCAGCAGAGGGCCTCTTATCATCTGGAACTGGTGTAAGCTCTGTCTCGGAAGACAATGGATGGATGGAAGAATCATTCAGCCCCTCAGCATCCTGCTGCAGAAAGGGAGTCTAACTGCTTGTTCCTTTACACCCTTTACAATTGGGTTACATCAATTCACATTTTCAAGGCCATCTTTGCAAGGAAAAAGGCTCGAAACTTAACTTGTCTAACAAAAAAGGAAAGATTATATTCTCCTTCTTGGGCCTAATGGCCAGCTCTGTTAACAAAAGGGGCTCACAGCAGCCTCTTCTGGCTCATTCATGCTCAACGGTATTTATATGTTTTATCCAACTCTCTGCCTAAATGTGAAAATCCAGAAGGTAATCGTTGTCCATTGTAACATATTCAAATTGCTTTATGACTATAATATATTACTAAACCAGGTCTCGACAGAGCACTGCCAATCCTAGATATAGATCCATCAGTAAGTGACAGCTTAGCGATGCAGAATCACAGGAAAAGTTGTGTTCAGCATTTTTTCCCCCGATCAAACATCTGATATAGCAATTTCAAGTGAAGAATGAGATCCTTGTGCCTGGAAGGAGGCAGACAGCAACTTTAGTAGATTTTGATAAAGTGTGATTTTGCTCTATACAAAAGTAAAGAGAGAGTGTTAAAATACTAGCAGTTGTGATTTTTATGTTTGCTATTTCTTGCAGCAAGCATTGCGATTACATTCCCATTTCTTTGTTTAAAATTTGCCAGTATGTTTTTCAAACATGAAAGAGCCCTCCCTTTACATTTTAGCTGTCTGGGTTAATTCTTTTTTTTTTCTCTCTCTCTAATGGTTGGTAGTAATCTGGGAAATAAAAGTATGCTCTAAAAGCTGATTTAAAATGAACTAAAAGACCATTTTAGCGATACAGAGAAATTCCCCTTATTTACTGTTTTCTGAACCAAAAATTATGGCCTCCCTTAATAACAATTTCTCTAAATTATAAAGGAATAACAAGAAAGCCCAAGCAATAAATACACTAAGAGCAAAAGTAAAGATGAAGATTTGTTGAGCCAAAACATTAATCAATTGTGTTAAATTATGCTGTATATTATCAGCTTGAGAGAAGATACTACAGTACATTGAAAAAGAAACTTATTCCCACATAGAGCTCATGGCACCCGTGTAACACATAAGAACCTTAGTATCTCTGACTGAGAGATAAAGGATTATGGGTATGTTGGATCTCTTTGTAGACTAAATTTAGGATAAACCACAAATGTGTGACTGGAAACACAAATCTGTGGCGTGTCTAGACTAGCATTTACAGTTCTCTTAATTGACTTGAGTTAATTGACAAGTTTTAATTCATGTTAAAACAAGAACACAACTCTATTTTAAAAGAATCTTAAGGGCAAAACACAGTACCCATTAAATCTCCCCACTTCAAAAAAATAAGGGTTTTTTAAGGGTCTTCCCCCATGTAATGAAATATCATTTAGAAAATTGTTCAATTGAGGGAGCCTGATCTTGGAGTCCATACTGAGGGGGAAAGTACATTGATTCAAATGAATTAGGATTGAAGGATAGATGCTAACAGGAATTAAAGTATAATGCTCAAGAAGATAAAGTAATTCCTGCTGGGAGTATTAAGCAGGAAGTGATCACATAAACACATTTACATCATTGCTAGGCTGCAAAGTTTGCCCTCCCCTCACCAAACACGTTTCTTTATTGTTGTGATTCTCCCAAGACACACTCCTTACTTTTGAATGGTCTCACTGTCAAAGTAAATTATTGTGTCTGGCTGCAAGGAACTCTCATTTTAGTACTTTCTCTGGTGGATATCCCTAGAGTTGGCATATCCACCCCATTTCCCCTGACAACATTAGACTTTTTTGATAGCTTTGTACAGGTATAACATTGGAATGTGTAGTGGTGAATCAGGCCTAATGTTTGTTCCATGTGTCAGCAGTTGAATTCATCTAGGGGAAGTAAATTTCCTGATGAAATGTTGTGTTGTGATAAGAAAATGAGTGGCAAGTTCTGAAAGCCAAAAGTTACTACCATCAGGTTTGACAAACTTCTATTGGAAACCGTTTCAGATACCACAGTAAAATGTATGTTCTCTGAAATATGTTATGTGCTGAAACACAGAGCTTACAAAATACAATGATCTCAGTGGATAAGAAACTTAAAACCACTTCTACTAAAATGGATAAGTGGGTGACAACTACTGAAAAACTTCATGGCACTGAAGAGTTTACTCAGCATTTAAAGAAAATTATGCAAAAAGCAAGATATAACCAGTTACAGATAAATCATTTGACCTTTTAACAAAGAATGAAACAGCCTGAAAAATCAGATCTGGACAAGAAATACAAGAACGGGGAATTCCAGCTGGCAAAGTGTTACTGGACCCAGTGACTTTTGCCCAGAGGTTAACTAGATCCATTTTGAGGCATATCACAAGGATGTGTTGCACTTCATGACTTAAATTATAAGGTTCCCTTCCTGCAAAAAGTCTAGAAAGGGAACTGTAATAACCACAATTTCTGACAGTAGGGATAGGGTCTGAGATCTTTAAGGAATGAAGAAACAAGGAAATCCAGTAAAAAAACTTCCTTCCTGATTTTAGGCCCAGACACCAGGTAAAAGATAGAACTGGCAAGTGTTAAGTTACTCAGTAAAGACTGCACACAAAAACTAAATATTTATATTCATTGTGTCTTCTCTCATTTATGCCACCTCCCCCCCAACAAAGAGTATGGAGTTGACATCAACTCTGTACTGAGCACTGGGTAATGGTCAGTTTTCACAATGGAAAGAGGATCCTCCAAAGATCTGTCTTGGGACTTGTGCTGTTCAATATATTCATAAATCACCTGGAAAAGGGGTAAACAGTGAAGTGGCAAAGTTTGCAGATGATATAAAATTACTCAAGATAATTAAGTCCAAAGCAGACTGCAAAGAGATACAAAGGGATCTCACAAAAGAAGCTGAATGGGCAACAAAATGGTAGATGAAAAATTGGTAAGTGCAAAGTAATTCAAATTGGAAAACATAATCCCAACTATACATACAAAATGATGGGGTCTAAATTAGCTGTTACCCCTCAAGAAAGTGATCTTGGATTCATCATAGCTAGTTCTCTGAAAATATCTGCTCAATGTGCAACAGGTTAAAAAAACATTAGGAAAAGGACAGCTAATAAGACAGAAAATATCATCATGCTACTTTATAAACCAATGGTACGCTCACACCTTGAATACTGCGTGCAGTTCTGGTCATCCCACCAGAAAAAAGATATATTAGAATTGGATAAGGTACAGAAAAGGGCAGCAAAAATGATTAGGGGGCAGAATAGTTTCCATATGAGAAAAGACTGTGACTGTTCATCTTGGAAAAGAGACATCTAAGAGGGGATATGACAGAGATCTATACAATTATGAATAGTGTGGAGAAAGTGAAGAGGGAAGTGTTGTTTACAGGAGTAACATTTACATAACACAAGAACCAGGGTTCATCCAATAATAGTAATAGGCAGAAGGTTTAAAAATAATATAAGGAAGTAGTACTTCACACAACACACTGTCAACCTGTGGAACTCATTGCCAGGGGATGTTGTGAAGGCCAAAAGTATAACGGGGTTCAAAAAAGTATTAGATATGTTCAGGAGGGATAGGTCCATCAATGATTATTAGTCAAGATGCATGCAGTCCCATACTCTGGGTGTTCCAGATCTCTGACTGCCAGAAGATGCAACTGGATGACAAGGGATAGATCACTCGATAATTGCACTGTTCTATTCATTCTCTTTGAAGCATCTGGCACTGTCCACTGTCAGAAGACACAATACTGGACTAGATGGTGTGACCCACTATGGCTATTCTTATGCTCTTATTGGTGAGACCATTCCTGGAATACTGTATCCAGTTCTGGTATCCACAAGCCACTGGGACACAGTAGAATATCCAGACCATCTCATTAGAGGTAATTAATTAGAGGCCTTTTAATCTAGGGAATAAAGGCATAACAAATTCCAATGTTTGGAAGTTGAAGTAGGAAAAATTGAAACTTGAAATAAAATGCAACTTTTAAATAATGAGGATAGTTAATCATTATTAATGGGTCCGAGGGATGTTGAAAACTTCCTTAATCTTCTTGTCTTTGAATCGACAGTGGGTTTCTTTCTAAAAAAAAAATACTCTTTTTAAGCCACAACTTAGTGGGCTTGATAATGTTCATTTACATAGCAAGAAAGAATAATTCCCTAGACTGAAGAAATTACTGGGTGAAAAATTTATGGCCTGTATTATGCAAGAGGGCAGTGGACAGCTATTATAAGAACTCCACTGCAAATGATACAGTTTGGAACTCTCCAGTTGTAAACACCTGGCAACTTTTCTTGTTGGTAAGCTCAGCAGAGGTGACAGGTGGAACCTCAATTATTCTTTATCATTCATTATTGTAGGTATGATTATTGCTTCATGTAATTTAAGTCTTGACAATGGGCTTGGCATTGTACTAGGCACACATAGAGACTATCTCCATCCCTGAGTTAACAAAACTACTCTACTCGTAGACATTGTTCTGCCAGGTGAGAGCTGAAGCACATTGCAAATCATTGTGGAGAAATTTTCATTGACAGCACTCTACTGGATCAAAGGACAAATTATTGACTTAATTCTCCAGAACTGTTTGGCTGGCAGATTTCATGTTCATTGCATTGACATATGCACACAATTAATATTTAGAAAATAGCAGAGCAACTTTATTTAAAAATCCATAACATCCTCCTATGAGCTAGCATTCTGGAGGTTGAGAACATAAAGAAATGAGACACTGAAAAATTACAGTTGTGGGTCCTTTTTTTCATTCTGTGTAATTTTTCATTCAACTTTTTCTTGAATTTGGGTTTGGAGGCAGTTCATTTTGGGAAGTTTGTTATGTCGATGATTGTAAAGAATCATCACAAACAAAATAAAGAGGGTCTCGTATGAAAAATCAAAATATCAAAGTTCCCACTTATCTTTCCTTAGAGTCTGAATTTCTATCTCCTCTGACTGCTGTTCCCAACTGATATTATACTGTCATCAGAACTGAAAAATCAATATAGCACTTATTGAAGATAATGGAGCATCTACGGCCTTCAACTGAATATACACTGACTATTCGAGATACATGGCACAGAATAGACATTCAAATGGTTAAACCTTTTATAAAAATAGGTATTTGGTGTTCCAAAAGAAGATAATGGTGCTATCTCTTCCCTCTTGGTAACATTACAGATGAAAAAACCCTAATATCTAATCATTTAAAAAAAAAAAAAAACACAAATTATGGGCTTTATTTCCCTCCTGAGTTGAATCCTATGTGTGAATGACTGTAAATGTGCTACCATTTTTTTTGGTAGTGTTTGCATTCACTTCGTACTACTGTAATATCAGGGCCTTATTATTATTAAAGACAGCGGCATGACTCACACAGCAATATTAATGGTGGCACTGAATGAATTGATAGATTATTAGAATACATTTATTCTCATTTGTCCTTGACATCACTGCCGAAAATGTCACCAGGATTTCAATATTCAAAAAAGGAGAGCAAAAGTACAAAACATAATGGCCTTTGTCACTTCAATTATTCATCTTTTCACTAGAAAGATTGAAACAATGTTTAAATAATAACTTATGGTTTTTCCTCCAGATTAAATCTTTATTCCTTATGGACTGAAATAGGGTTTGCTAAAGGGATATTATAGCATGCTCAGAAAGCTGCCACTGGAACAAGCCTTTGAGTATTTTAGAAATATAAAATATGAAAGACTTTTTTTTAAAATGGAGTGCGATATTCCTGGTTTTCCGATTTGTCATCCCTTTATATCTAGGGTTGTTACTGTGTGAGTGCTAGGGTGCACAGCTGAGCAGGACAGATCAGAAAAAGTTCTTTAAGTGCTCAGCAGTCACTGTGATGTGTGTGCTATGAACAACTAGATACTTTAGACAGATATACATGTAGGGAGGTAGCTAGATCCGATAAATGACTTGGACTTCTGAAAAGAGTTGGAGAAGAAATCATGCATGCCTCATTTTCAGAACCTGCACAAAATTGAGGCCCAATGCATAGCTGGTATAAATCAGCATTGCTCTGCTGACTACCATGGAGAGATGCCATCTTACACCATTTTAAGAACTGGCCCTCTCTCTACCCCAGACTATTCTGCGATACTGTATCCGACCAGCCTTTGAACATCTTTACATTCATTACCCCTAAAATGTGCTTAATTTCTACATTATGTGAATGTAATCCCTATACATTTGTACTAAAATATCATAGACTCAACTGCCATTCAGAGTTAGGATTAATACTATTATAACTATATGCTAGGTGCTCTCAAAACACTAAAGAAACAATTCGTGTGCTAAGACACTCACCATTTAAGGACCAGTAAGTAGACAGGCCTTAGGGACAAAGGACCTAGAACAAGAATGGGTAAATTATGTATAATTTATACGCAAGTCCACTACATTAACTGTTTTTAAGAGCAACCTAAACATAGTCAGGGTAGCGACCTTGTGGATGAGCTCAGGTGGTCATACTAAGCATTATAGGGGCCCTCTGGAAGAAAGCATTGATGTGATTGTGTGAGAAGCCGCTGGCCAGCAGGTGTGCAGGGGAAGGCTGGGAGCACCGGTGTGTGTGTCTGGGGAGCAACATGAAACTTGAAAACACAGGATAACTAGGGAAAGGCTGAATTATGCAGCATTTTGAAGACAATGAGAAGCTGAAAATTTGATATGATGGTGGATATGGAGCTGTGGAGAGATTCAAAGAGCGGAGCTACCTGATCAAATCAACGAGCAAGGAAGATGAGTTGTAAGCTGACTGGTATTACCACCTGTTCATTTTTTGTACAGTGTGTTCAGTTTAGTTGGTGGTGTAGTCTGCCCATAATAGCACCTATTCCGGGCTCCAGGCACCTTTACAAAGAATTAAAAACACAGTCAAATCAAATGTAAAGGCAGCAGCTCCTTCTCACTCCCCAGCCAAAGAAAATGAACAATCACAATGAAATCAAGTCCAGAGACTATCTCCTTCCCCCATAGACACCAGCCCTAAATGTGTCCTTATCTCCCCAAAAGAGATGGGCCTGCAGCATGCCCTGAAGGCTGGCAAATATTAGAATGTCATTTCCTCAGTGCAGATGCCAGATGCAAATGAATCCAGCTGATTAAAATACTTTATAGAAAGGTGGAGGGGAAAATTTGTCTCCATCCCAGGAAAGGAAAGATGTGGAGCCTTAATTGCTGGATAGAAAGGATGCCTTTCCTCAGGCAGCATGAGTTTTGCAGTTCATGGGGGGGGGGGGGGGGGGCGTGACGCTGCATCCCACACTCTGCCTCTCCTGCAATCTGTTCATACTAGGACTATCCATCTGTTTAGTCTAAACAACCCTCCAGTTGCTTATATGTTTGTTCACAGATGTAAGTAGGAGGTTGACTGCAGGTTTCCAAAACTCAAATCCAAGATTATGAGACACATTTGCAAACATACTTGCATACAGCAGAGTCTTCTCTTTGTGCTGGGAAATGGCCTATTGTTTGACTTGCTAATCTGTTCCATTTAAATTGAAACATGGTGGTGATACATAAGCCTATAAAATTAAATCTGCACAATATCTTTTTAGTTAAGTCAAGAACCAGAAAATATACAATGACATAAAACTTTAAGGACAACATCCAGATAATCATTATATATAACAGACGTTTCAAATCAAATTTCTTTGAGTGGAAATGAAATTCTGCAGGGAGGCAAGGAAAATTTGCATTACAACAAACTCTGTCTTCCTCCAAGGAATTTACAAGACCTAGAAATAACACTGTACTTTTCAGTTGACTCCCCAATAATACTTTACATTAAATCAATTCCTGTATGGGGGGCATGGATCAATGTTCATGTCACACTCCCCATTAGTACCCGGCCCAGGCCAGGGAATCTAATGATCCAACCAGTGGACCAAGGAATGTGCCACCAGAGGAACGTTGTGCATATGTTAAGAAGAATTAGTGCATTTTATCAATGAGTCAAATCCTGAGGTCCTTTCTCTGGCAAACTCCACATTGGGACAAATTCTGAAGTCCTTACTCAGTTTCTCTCAGTCCTCAGGCAAACTCCAAGACCATCTTGTTTTTCCTCAAACAAGCCCCGAGTGGCTGGAAAGTAATCAAACACAACAGAAATGGTACAGAACAGAGTGCACCAAAACCTGACTGTCCTGTTTTGGCATGAAGACAGTTCTGTGGGATGATACCATAATATTTTGCACAATGTAAAGCAGAAGTTTCTCCCCACTCTACTAACTGTTGTAGATTATAAGATTTCAGTCTAAAAGTAAGATTCGGGACCACTTACCTTCATGGCTACTCCAATGAAGTTTTTGAAATTTTGCAGGAATAGCCCTTAGGCTAGGTCTTTGATTATTATTTTAGACCACATATAGACATATTTCATTGGGCACAACTACTTGATCACTGAATCATAGAAACCTGGGGTGTCCAACTCATTCCTGGACATAAAGGCTGTGTCAGGAGTGAGGGCCTGCAGCTGTGCTGGCCCTGTCCAATGCGTGCAGCTGGGCCACAGAAGAACCACTGGATTGGCTAAGGCAGTCAGATGGCTTGCTCCTAAGCCCAGCAGCTGCAAAGGACTAGTGGCTGTTCATTATGTGTAGCTGTGGGCTCTCTGTCTTGCTGTGTTTGCCACATTCCAAGCCCTGCTCCTGTGCTGATCTAGCCTGGACTCTGGTCTCCATCCAGCCTTGCTCTAGAGTAGACACTGCCCTGCACCTGGCCTTGTTCCAATCCTGTCTCAGCTTTTGCTCCCACTTTTATTTGTGCATAGTGGCTGTCACCCAAATGGTATCACAAAACGAGTGCAATCAGGGTGACCCAACTAATTACTGTTATTCACAACAAATCATCTTATACAGGAACTGTGCATGATTTTTTGTGTACGAGGAACAACCACAGTGGCGTAAGAAAGGGAAAGGCCTTTGAGAGACTTAAAAGCAAATAACTAACCTTGAAAATTAGTCCTGTAATAAACAGGCAGCTGGAGCTGGCATTAGAAGTTTTATTGAATTTGGAAAACAAAGTGGAGCAGAGGGAAGTTGAACTAAGGTACTTTCAGGCAGTCCAAAGAAAAGTCTGTTAAGGTAATTAAAGTGTATGAAGGCAGAGCACAATTTTTATAATATAGTCCAAATGGAAGAAGCAAACCTTGGCGACATTAAAGCATGGTCCTACACTGAAATGTGACTTTGCAAAAATTGCATGTGGACTAGTTCAACATTTATATTTCATGAAATCTAGATCAAATTTCCTTGGTTTAAATTAAAAACACACACACACACACAAAAAATGTATTCCAATTCCAGCCCTGAAAATTCAACCTGGAATCTGTAAGTCAGTCTGGGTACCTTCTGGCTCCTGCATCACCAACATTAAATGGAACTTTGGTAATGTTTCTGTTGATATTGCAGGAACCAGAATAAAATTTGCTACAGTCTCCAATAGGTGTTGCTTCTGCAGTGTTAACAAGAGTAAAAAGCAGTAACAACTTATTTTAATCAGTGAAGTAGGCAGATGTGACTGTCAGTATGCAGCAGGAGCAGATCAGTTAAGTATACACCAATTTTAGTTGCTCTTTAGGATAAAACCACATTTTAAGAACATATGGGACAGATCCTTAGCTGGTGTAAATCATTTTTACACCATTGATTTCAATAAAACTGTCAACTAATATCTGCTGTTGAGATTCTAGCCCATATGTTTTTAAAGTCAAAGATCTGAATTTCTCATGATATCCCAGTTTCTCACTTCTGATATATTAACTTATAGCTGTCAAAATGCACCTTAATATCAGGCATCCTTTCTGAGATCTGTATCGACAGTCATGCTTCTGTTTAATCTGCATTCACCAGGAGGAAATTTTCTCAAAATGCAATAAACAAAATCAACGAGTAAGCGTAATGTATGGTAAGTTTTTTGTTGCAGAGATATGTGGAGACTTTTACAGTTAATATGCCCTGAAAACCAGTAAAATTTGCCTCTCTGAAAATATTGGGTTTTTTTTTGTAAGAAAACAGTGTGTATTTCACATCAGAGGGAAGGGCTAAAGGTCAATGATGAATTCTGCTTTCTGAAACATATGGTCTCAATCTGAATCTTAATGACATGATCAGCAGAGTACACTCTGCCAACCAGAAAAGTTAGGAGATGGCTCTGGACCCAACAGGATAATGGAAAAAGACAGAAAATGGTAAAAGAGACTATCAACAGTGAATTGATGAAAATCAACTTCATGATATGTTTTAACTTTATAGGGTCTCTCCCTGTCCCACCTCCCTCCAGATGGAGTTAACAAAAATCTGAAAAGGAGATTGAAGTTGGATGTGATTGTGGCAAAATGGAAGGGAAGAGAAACCCAAGAGCTGGCAAGAACAATGTATCTTCTTTACCAGTGCTAACTATGGCCTCCAAAAAAAAGGCGTGCTTTCAATTTTATGGAGACACAAAAGGCAGGAAGGAGTAGATGTGCTAATGGCAGCAAATAGAAATAAAGTAAAGCAGTAGTTACACTGGTGGTATTAACTTGAATGCTGTTTTGGAATTAGCATGAGCTAATAACACATTTCCTGGCTCTTGTATCTGTGCAGCTAACCGTGCAAAGGTAAAGGCCAGCAAAGATTTGTGAGGTGTCCGTTGAAAATTGGAGGGAAGAATCATGGTGTAATGTGCTGCTATTACATGAATGATGATGCCCACCGAAGATATTGGACCTACTAGAATTTGGTGGGGGGAGAAGGAAGGGGTTTGAACTTGAATACAAGAGTTCTAGTTGTGGCATGTGTGTGATGGTTTTGTTACACTTGACCAGCAGAGTGCAGGACTGGAAACGGCAGAAATATGAACATGTAGGAAGGCAAGGCATTAGTGGGAAGACTTGTGAGAAGTGGGGGTAACTCTTATTATCTGTTGCTTTGCCTTAAGAGTCAGGCAGAATTTAAAGAGAATGGAAGGAAACAAAACCTATACTTACTAATAGAGCTAGATTAATGCCACAACATTTTTAATGACTACTTATTCAAATAAAACTCTGAATTAGCCTCCCCTGTGCTCATGTCCCTCTTTACATTGGCTTCCCGCAAATATTCTACCAGACACTTATTAGCTAGAAAGTTTGCAGAACCAATGCACTGTAATTGTATTTTAGACAATGTTTGCTAGGAGTGAATTTTGGACTTATAAAGGTATTTGCACCAGAAACTGTTATGCTCATGCAGTCAGGGAACAGAAATCGACTGAGTTTGAAGTTCAGATTCTGAATAGCATATTTTTGGAACTGCCTACAAGTTACAATCCAAAGATGTATTGTAAATATTATTAGGTTTTCCGTAAGTGTATTTAGAGTTACCAAAGTTGCTTCCAGACCTTTTTGGGAAAGTAAAATGAGAATTGGAATAAACTATGCTATGAATTATTCTCTCAACTTACTTACCATTTGATAGTCTCTCACCGTGGATTCCGAGGTGGGGGTAATCTCATCAGCCACACCTGAGGATTCTGCGGACGGGGAAGAGGAGGAGGAGGAGGAGGACGAGCTTGCGGAGAGCACACAGCACTCCGTTCTCCCCAACAGCCAGGATCTTTTTCTCAGCCTGACTGAAGTACCCTCCCAAGCCTCCCAAGCCAGTACCCAAGACCATGACCCCAAGGAAGGGACCTCAGGTGAGTTTACCTTTTAAAATATAAAACATGGTTTAAAAGCAAGCGTTTTTTAATGATTAATTTGCCCTGAGGACTTGGGATGCATTCACGGCCAGTACAGCTACTGGAAAAGTCTGTTAACGTGTCTGGGGATGGAGCGGAAATCCTCCAGGGACATCTCCATGAAGCTCTCCTGGAGGTACTCCAAAAGCCTTTCCACAAGGTTTCTGGGCAGTGCAGCCTTATTCCGTCCTCCATGGTAGGACACTTGACCACGTCATGCTAGTAGTAAGTAATCTGGTATCATTGCATGACAAAGCCTGGCAGAGTATGGTCCCGGTGTTTGCAGTCATTCAAGCAACATCCGTTCTTTATCTCGCTGTGTAATCCTCAGGAGAGTGATATTGCTCATGGTAACCTGGTTGAAATATGGGAATTTAATTAAGGGGACAGAGGTGGCCGTTCCTACTGGGCTGTTTGCCTGTGGCTGAAAATAAATCCTTCCCTGTAGTTAGCCAAGCGCAGAGGGGCGGGGGGGATTGGCACTAAGTTTTTCACGTGTGGCTAGCAGGGATCTTCCCTGATACCAGCCATGCGGTGGGGGGAGAGATAAAGCGATCATCCCAGAGAATTGGATGGGAGGGTTAGTTTGTTTTCTGCTGCTGAAGGTTAACAGGAAAACCACAGCACTCAACAGGCTTTGCTTGGTATGTGGGAAAGGAGGATGCAGAAGCCAAAAGACAGTGGCTTATCATGGCCGCATGCAAGCCAAATTCTATTGCCCGGACCTGCGTCTGTGATCTCTAACAGCAAAGCCACAGGCACTCAATATTAAGAGGCAAAATGCGACCTTGCACAGAAATCGCATGTGCTATGTAATGTGAATAGTGTTGTTCACCGTGAAAGAGTATAAGCATTGTTCTGTAAAATGTATCTTTTTAAAAAATTCTCTCCTTTTTTCCCTCCCTCCAGCAACTGCAAATTTTTCAAGCCTCCCTCCTCCGTCCCGAAGGCTATCTCAGATAAGGCATCAGAAAAAGAGGACGCGAGATGAGATGTTCGCGGAAATCATGGAATCCACCTGCAATGAAAGAGCTCATCTGAATGAGTGGAAGGACACGGTTTCAAAGTATAGGAAAGATGTCAGTGAACGTGAGGACAGGAGGGACCAACGTGAGGACATGAGGGACCAATGTGACGACAGAAGGGACCAACGTGAGGAGAGGAGAGACACTTGAGATGAGAGGTGGCGGCAGGAAGATCAGAGGAGGCAGGATGCAATGCTGGGGCTGCTGTGTGAGCAAACAGACATGCTCCGGCGTCTGGTGGAGCTTCAGGAATGGCAGCAGGATCACAGACTGGTGCTACAGCCCCTGTATAACCCCCCTCCCCCCCTCACCATGTTCCATAGCCTCCTCACCCAGACGTGTAAGAACGTGGTGGGGGGAGGCTCCGTGCATCCTCCCATTCCACCCCAGTGGACAGCCCAAGCAAAAGGCTGTCATTATTTTAACCTTTTTTTAGTGGCCTTTTCCTTCCCTCTGATCCTCCTCCCAAACCCCACCCAGGCTACCTTGTCAGTTCTCTCCCTCTTTTTATAATCAATTAATAAAGAATACATGATTTTTAAATGATAGTGACTTTATTTCCTTTGAAAGCAAGCTGTGATCGAAGGGGGAGGGTGGGTTGCCTACAAAGAATGAGTCAATAAAGGGGGCGGGTTTTCATTGAGAAACAAACAGAACTTTCACACGGTAGCCTGGCCAGTCATGAAACTGGTTTTCAAAGCTTCTCTGATGTGCCGCGCTTCCTGGTGTGCTCTTCTAATCGCCCTGGTGTTTGTAATCAGCAGCCAGGCAATTAGCCTCAGCCTCCCACCCCAACATAAACGTCTCCCCCTTACTCTCACAGAGATTGTGGAGCACACAGCAAGCAGCAATAACAATGGGGATATTGGTTTGGCTGAGGTCTGAGCGAGTCAGTAAAGTGCACCAGCGACCTTTTAAACAGCCAAATGCACATTCCACCACCATTCTGCACTTGCTCAGCCTGTAGTTGAACAGCTCCTGACTCCTGTCCAGGCTGCCTGTGTATGGCTTCATGAGCCATGTCATTAAGGAGTAGGCTGGGTCCCCAAGGATAACTATAGGCATTTCAACATCCCCAATGGTTATTTTCTGGTCTGGGAAGTAAGTCCCTTGCTGCAGCTATTTAAACAGAGTAGTATTCCTGAAGACGTGAGCGTCATGAACCCTTCCCGGCCAGCCCACGTTGATGTTGGTGAAACGTCCCCTGTGATCCACCAGTGCTTGCAGCACCATTGAAAAGTAACCCTTGCGGTTTATGTACTGGGTACCCTGGTGCTCTGGTGCCAAGATAGGGATATGGGTTCTATCTATCGCCCCGCCACAGTTAGGGAATCCAATTGCAGCAAAGGCATCCACTATGGCCTGTACATTTCCCAGAGTCACTACCTTTCGTAGCAGCAGCTCAATGATTGCTTTGGCTACTTGCATGACAGCAGCCTCCACAGTAGATTTGCCCACTCCAAATTGATTCCCGACTGACCGGTAGCTGTCTGGCGTTGCAAGCTTCCACAGTGCTATCGCCACTCGCTTCTCAACTGTGAGGGCTGCTCTCATCCTGGTATTCTGGTACTTCAGGGCCAGGGAAAGCAAGTCACAAAGTTCCATGAAAGTGCCCTTACGCATGCGAAAGTTTCGCAGCCACTGGGAATCGTCCCACCCCTGCAACACTATGCGGTCCCATCAGTCTGTGCTTGTTTCCCGGGCCCAGAATTGGCGTTCCAGGGAGAGAGCCTGCCCCATCAACAACATGATCTCCAAAGCGCTGGGACCTGCGATTTGAGAGAATTCTGTGTCCATGTCCATGTCCATGTCCTCATCACTCTCGTCGCCGCGCTGCCGTCTCCGCCTCCTCCTTGCCTTGTTTTTCTGGTCCTGGTTCAGCATAAACTGCATGATAATGCGCGAGGTGTTTACAACGTTCATGACTGCTGTCTTGAGCTGAGCGGGCTCCATGCTTGCCGTGGTATGACGTTTGCTGTGTTCACCCAGGAAATGGAGGGAGGGGTGAGGCTGTACCCAGAACCACCTGCGACAATATTTTTTGCCCCATCAGGCACTGGGATCTCAACTCAGAATTCCAATGGGCGGGGGAGATTGCTATGGACTATGGAATAGCTATGGGATAACTACCCACAGTGCAAAACTCCGGAAATCGACGCTAACCCCGGTACATGGACGCACACCGCTGAATTAATGTGCTTTGTGTGGCCGCATACATTCGACTTTATACAATCTGTTTCCAAAATTCGAATTCTGTAAATTCGGATTAATCCCGTAGTGTAGACATACCCTCTGATATTGCCATATACATTGTATGTGCATGGGGGGGGGAGAGCAGTTGATGTGCATTATATTTTAGTGTTTGTTTTTAAACAGATTTGTAATTTTCAATTGGAACTTCACTTATAGAAACTGTTCCTACTATAAGCATGAACATAATGTTAAAATCCCCTTGGTTTCTTTACCTTTAGGTAATTAAGAATTTCGGTTACAGGAAGGTTTATATTTACAATCTTCAATTGTCATGTCTAATACACATAACTATAGAAATTTAGGTAGCATATCAAGAATGTGCAGAACTTATTCTTCAATATTAAAACTACTGTTCATATCCTGTCATATTGTAAGGTGAATAGATGCATTCATTATCACACACGTATAATATACTGCTGATTTTGTTTGGAACAGCTCAAGGTTGAATCAAAACATCAGTGCATACACGTATAAAGTACCTTTCATCCCAAGGCTCTGCACAAGAAAAAAGTAATACACAGCTGGCTGTGAAGGTTATATTTGTACATCTTTGGTAGCCTTCTGAAAACATCAATTTGTTAGTGCCTTAGTGGTTAACATATTTTTATATAAATGAAGCCATCAGCTGATGCCAACCCTATTTAAAATGCCTCCTTTGGTTAGTCAATAACATATAAATGTCCAGGAATCAGGGCATGAGACGACTTCTGAATACAGACCTGGGGGTGAGAAACTGAAACAGACAGTGTTTACTTAAAGTTGTCTACAATAGCTCTTTACTGATTTTACCTATTGGAGCCACAGAAGGAAACAATGAGAAACGCTTCCAAGAAACTTTATGATGAGTACGCTGCATTTACTGTCACTTACTTAATGGAAGAGCAGGAATGTTATACTGTGTGTTAAATTGATTGTTCTAGGAAATGGTTGTCATTCCTATCTGTAACCCTCATGCTTAAAATAAACTGATTTTGATTGCTATAAACTGCACCTCAGTCTTGTATTAAACATTTTGGTGTTTAATGTAAATTAATTCACAACTGTTAAAAGGGGCTATTGTATAATAATCTATACTTTCCCCTAAAGTGCTCTAATGGTGATCCACAAGGGGGTGCTTCCAGGGGCCAGGGGCCATTACTGTACCAAACAATAAGGTATTTGTTAAAATAAAAGGTGTCACCTACTGAATCATCAATACCCACATTTTTGTAGCATCTGAGGGCCTACACCTCACTTGTGCAAAGTGAGTGTAAAATGTTGTGGCCCTCATTGTGGGCTGGGTTCTAGCTTCTTACCCTGTTCTGATTGGATCGTTAGGGAAATACCTGGCCATTTTCTGATAGCATAGGGATGGCATAATGTCCGGTGGTGCCATCCAGTAAAGAGTTGGCCAAGAGTGTTCTGCTCTCCAGCTATGCTCAATTGCTTGAATGGCCTCTAAGCAGCTGTGTGGAGCCACTGTAAGTTAGGATGGACATCCTCAGGCAGCTGAGCAGGTCCCTACCATAGCTCAGAATTCAGGAGTTGCACAGGTGTCCCTCCTGAGCTGGTGCACTCCTGCATTGTATCTCCTGCGAGGTGCAGTTCAGAATCAGGTCCACTCATTCTGTTTAGGTTTTCTTTCATGCAGATATAAATGGCTACACAAGGTGCAAGACCCGTGGAGAATCAAGTCCTAAGTGTTTGTCACCCACCCATCCAAGTACGGACCAGGCCCAACCCTGCTTAGTTTGAGATGTGGCAGGATCACTACATAGGTCAGCGTGGCTGTTCGCTAATGCTGATACAAACAATGCAATGTGTAACTAAATATTAAGTAGCACAGTTCTGTTAAAAATGCATTAATTTAAAAGCATGTAGCCTATGGCAGCAATTTTTGTAGGAATCCAGTGGTCTCTTCTTTCTGACTCTGAATAAGCTAAAAACTGTGAGTAGGTGCTGGAGTCTCAACTCTAGCAAGGAGCTCTTCCACAAACTACATCATGACAGCCCCATGATGGCTCTTTTTTTAAGAAAGCACAGGTGCAGAGCACAGAAACCTTCCATCATTCGGCTTCTAAATAAAACTGGCATGTTTGGGAACATGAAGCCAACTCCAGCATGGAGTTAAATAGTCTTTACATTTTTTTTGACTACACATCTTCTCTCTGTAATAAAAGCAAACCTGTTCCCAAGCACCGTGACTCACCTTGGAGGGCAAACAATGAGAGAGGATCTGAAACTGAGGCCAGGTCTACACTACAGACCTATATCAGTATAATTACATCACTCAGAGGTGTGAAAAATCTACATTCCTGAAGCAATGTAGTTATACTGATCTAACCCCCTGTGTAGACAGTGCTGTGTTGACAGGAGAACTTCTACCACCCACATAGCTATTGCCTCTTGGGGAGGTGGATTAACTACAGTGACAGGATAAACTCTCCCATTGGCTAGTAGCATCTTCACTAAAGTGCTACAGCAGCATAGTTGCGCTGCTGTAACACTGTATGTGGAGACAAGCCACAAGTGACAGAGGCATGAAACAATCAAGGATTATTTGAGGAGATATGTTTAGCTCCCACATTAAAATTTCTAAAATCAAAGTGGGATCCAAAGGCCATGTAACAAATGGTAAAACACATTGTCCCCAGGCAACTTTTCCTTTCACTGTGTACTAGGACTTTTATTTTTCACTTACAGAAAACATTTTTAACTACAGATGCTCCCCAACTTATGCAAGCGTTCCATTCTGGAACACCTTCCGTAAGTTGAATTTTGCATAAGTCGGGTATGTATACCTGACAATTACGAAAAAAAACACTTTTTCCGTAAGTGCGGGTTTGTGTAAGTTGGGTTTGTGTAACCCAGGGAATGTCTGTATTTGAATGAAGATTGGCATATGGGCATGGGTCAAGTAGATGTCTCTATGTTTGCTTTTGTTTTTTTTAACAGTAATTAGCAATGCCGTAAGCACAATTTATTTTCTTAGCTGCTTTTGGACCAAGAAGTCTTTACTCAGGGCCCCATGCTCCTTCCATGAGAAGAAAGGTATCTGCACTAAACGAGGTCTACCTCTGAAGCATGTTCCCCAAGCCCACCAATCACCTTTCTAGTTGCTCTGCAGTACTTCAGCTCTACTGAGGTGGAGGGAGCAGTGAACCTAATAAAGGGTTGGGTGGTGTGTTGTGGTGATCTAATAATACTGAGTATGGACCCCTCAAATCCAGTAGGTTGCTTTTTAAAAAAAACAAAACAATTATTTGCTATTTCCATTAAGCAGAAAAGTGACCTATTTGACTAGGCATTGATGTGTGCTCTTATTACATACCTGGCACTGCTCTCCTTGTTGTAAGGCATCTCTACACTACAAAATTAAGTCGACTTAACTTGCAGTGGCATACAGCTGCCGCAGTAATTACATCACTTGTGTGTGTCTACACTTTGCTTCTTGTGTTGGTGGTGCATATCCTCACCAGGAGCGCTTGCACTGATTGAACTATCAGTGTGTGGCATTGTGGGATGGCTTCTGAAAGCCAGCAACAGTCGATATAAGCCACGCATTGCCTACACTGACACTGCATCGACATAACTACATCAACATTGACTATATGGTTCTTAGGAAGTTAGAGTTACTAAGTTGGTGTAGTGGGCAAGTTACATTGGCGGGAGTGAAATGTTAGTGAAGACACTGACATAGTTAGGTCAACATAAGTTGCCCTGTGTCAACCTAACTTTGTAGTGTAGACCAGGGCTTAGACACCTTTGTATTGTTATAATTGCCTCTTCCATTTGTTTACTCTTCTCTGTATGCCTTGGTATATTTTAATTAGATGCATTTAATTTATTTTGCTCCTTGCTAATACTTTCTTTTGGGAAACAGAGTTTCCACTAGTCCTCCAACTATTGACTTTTTTGAAAGAAATGGAAGTTTTCCGTATCTTTGTTTTGCCCTGGTTGATTAGTTATACAACAAATAACATAGTTGCTAATTAGTTCATATGATGTTCCTGTGTGGATCACACAGTGCTTGCAATTTTAGCATGGCTTTATCTAGCACTTTGCAGTCCCCTTTATGCTCCCATTGGAAAATACTTTAGATCTCTAATGCCTTTTTGCTGAAAATTTAGTTTTTGTTCTAACACCATGTAATAAAGGGGTGACTCACAGGACTCTTGGTAAAAGACTGTTTATTTCTTGGCCCTTGTCATCAAGCTGGTGGCATGGGTTACAGAAGACTGTAAATGGGATTTTCAAAGCAGGCTATGCGAGTTAGGTGCCCAAATCCCTTAGAAACTACTGGGATTTGGATGCTTAAATCCCTTAAGTATAGGCTGGGATTTTTCAAAGGAACTGTGACAGTGTACCCTATAAGGCTTTATGTGTGGGGGGGTGCTTATAAATGTATGTATGATATAACTGGACTAGGGTTTTGCTACATATGCCATGTAACATATCTATGTAAAGGTTATGATCTACTGGTTATGTTCATCCTAGTTGTATGCAGGCACCATTCATGTGTTCAAAGTTATGTATACTTGCTTGATTTCTAAGTAAGCTTTATGAGGCATTTGGTCAGCTTCTTTAGGAAGGAATTTGCAAGGTTAAGTACCCGATCAGGAAGCATTTGGGGAACAATGCATTTTGGAATGCTCCAATCCACATAAGAAGTCTTCCTGGAGACATACAAGATACCATGTGGACAATGGCTTCTGCCTGTAAAGACCGAGTCATGCATGGACATGTGACTTGCCCAGGTGACTCCAGAACTCCATCATGGAGCTGAACTTTGCATAGGAGTGAGGAGGGGGGTCTCCACCCACAAGAGAAAGTCTATTTGAACCCAGGGGAGATCCCTCCATTTTGTCTTTGGCTAAAGAAGGAGCCCCGCCACCCCCAGGATACTTGAAGGAAAATGGAACAAAGGACAGTAACTACAGGGGGTATGAGTGATTGCTGGACCCAGGCTAAAAGGAGGTTAGTCTGTAAAAGGGAGCATTCTGGAACTGGTGAGGATCTTATCTGTATTTAGTTTGATTAGACATAGGTTTGCGCATTTTATTTTATTTTGCTTGGTGACTTACTTTGTTCTGTCTGTTACTACTTGGAACCACTTAAATCCTACTTTCTGTATTTAATAAAATCACTTTTTACTTCTTAATTAACTCAGAGAATGTATTAATACCTGGGGGAGCAAACAACTGTGCATATCTCTCTATCAGTGTTATAGAGGGCAAACAATTTATGAGTTTACCCTGCATATGCTTTATATAGGGTAAAACAGATTTATTTGGGTTTAGACTCCGTTGGGAGTTGGGCATCTGAGTGGTAAAAACAAGCACACTTCTGTGATCTGGTTTCAGGTAAACTTGCAGCTTTGGAGCAAGTAATTCAGACCCTGGGTCTTTGTTGGAGCAGGTGGGAGTGTCTGGCTCAGCAAGACAGGGTGCTGGAGGCCTGAGCTGGCAGGGAAAACAGGAATAGAAGTAGTCTTTGCACATTGGTTGGCAGCTCCCAAGGGGTTTCTGTGATCCAACCCATCACAGGAACCTCCCTTGCACGACAGGAGTCAATATCTATTGACTTTAGTGGCTTCTGTTAGAGGGTGCTTTTTTAGAGTCAGGAATCCTGTTAGACCCTTATAGTCCAAAATGGGCAGAAGCCTGTTGGTGCAGAAAAGAAAAGGGACAGCTGTGCCAATTTCATTTGCTTCCTAAAAATCCCTAACATCCACTGAGGTCATGGAGATCTGCACATACAGGAGGGCAATCTCTAATTTTTTCCATGGGGTTTGGAGTGTTTGGCAGCCTAACCCCAGAACAGAATAAGTCAAAAGAAACTTTCTACATTGTAGGGTGGAGGAAACTGAAAATACATAAATTTCAAAGTTAATTCTCACGCAGGAGCACATAGGAGCCTTGTTTTAATTCCACATTTACTCAGGCTATGTCTACACTACAGCCTATGTTGGCATAACTTATGTTTCTCAAGGGTGTGAAAAAACACCTCCTTGAGAGACATAAATTACATAAATTACACTGACATAAGTGCTCATGTGCACAGCACTATGTTGGGGGGGAGAAGCTCTCCCACTGACCTAGCTTCTGCCGCTCGCGGAGGTACTTTTATTATGCCAACGGGAGAGCTCTCTTCCATTGGCATAGAGTGTCGTCACCAGTCACTGCAGTGCTGTACGTATAGACATGGCCTTTGTCCCACTAACTTCTGTAGGAATGTGCCAGAGTAAAGACTGAATAAAAATGATACTGGAATTTTCAAAAGCAATTAAATCACTGAGATGCTTTTGAAAAGCCTGCCCTGAGAAAGAATTTTAGGCTCAGTATTACAATCTGACTAAAATATTGGAGAGTTTCATGGGTTACTAAGAGGAACCAAAGCATGAATAAATAAAGATGGTATACATTTATTATAGCACCAAGGGGTTCAGAAACAGTGGGAATCATCTAAAAATGGCGGGGGGGGGGAGGACTCAGAACTTCTTTACAGCAGAGGTTATGGCTGTCTCTTGTAATTGACCGTGATGACACAGCATCTTGTGGGTTCACTTGTGGCTGTGTAGTTCGATCTGCAAGGAGCAAGGGCATGCCATTTTTTATGGATATGATATTGTAACAAGGATGTTACTAAGGTATATGTAAGCTCCAACTGAAGACTAGGAAGGATGATTTCTCTTTTTAAGATGTGTTTACATCATGGGTGGTAATCATACAGAATAAGTAACCTAAGATAAGAAAATCAGATTGAAACAAACTTAAATCTCCAGAAGAAGAAGATGGCTGAGTTGTGGTAAAAAATTAAAATAAAGATAACCAAAAAAGGCAGGCTGTTCCTAAAATCTGAATTTTCCTGTATGTCATAAATATATACACACGCAGATATTCTGAGGAGACTGCCTAGAAGACTGTAGGTAGAAATACTTTACATACTCAGACTGGTGAAACAGTGGCTGCTTGTAATTCTTAGCATTATCATTCTCTGCAATGACATCACAGCACCCGCCTATGCTGACTGACAAACTCTAATATCGCATATGGAGCAACCAACCAATGAATGTTTTCCTGGGCCTGACAAAAACAGAGGGTGGCCTTCTGCTGTGTGGTGATCCATTAGGAAAAGATCATAGTCATTAATGGCTTGGATAACGGAGACAAAATTATGCTTATAATATTTGCACATGACAGCAAGGTGGGTGGGGTTGCAAGCACTTTGGATGACAGGATTAGTATTGAAAATGACCTTAATGAGTTGGTCTGAATTCACAAAGATGAAATTCAATAAAGACAAGTGAGAAGTATTTCACTTGAGAAAAAAAATCAAATGCACAACTATAAAATGGGGAATAACTGGCTACGTTTTAGTACTACAGAAAAGGATCTGGGGGTTATAGTGAATTATAAATTAAATGAGTAAACAATGAGATGCAGTTGCAAAAAAAGCCCTAAATTTTTATGATATTTTAGATGATTTTTTGTCAGTCAGGGAAGCTTGTTAATTGGTCCTAGCCCATTTTGGGATTAGTCACATGTTCTTTCTACAATGCTGATAGCAGTGGGAAAAGAGACAATGGGCCAGATAATAAAAGAAAGGACAAGATGAAAAGGAAAGTTATCAGTTTTGGTTCCAAGATGGGGTAGAAAACCTCTCTCTTGTTCACAAGACTTGAGGTGGGGCTGGTTGAGGAAAGCATGTTGTCCAACCCACTTTTCCCACACATTGGAATACTTGGTAGCATGACTACAGGAGTAAGTGTGAATTGACTTGTAGGGTATAAGTAGCATTTTACACCCACTTCGCACAGATGCCGTTGACTACACAGGATGCAAGGATGCGTAAAGTCAAGCCTTTGATCTCTTTAAAGATATTTATAGATGGACAGATCATGGTGTAGAAGTGGATATCCTTCGACTAACACAGTAAAGCATATGGCACTGCAAACTGTGAAATGGAAATGAAAGAAACCGTGGTTCCATTCTTATTTCTGGGGATCAGGACTGTGACTTGAGAGCTTGACAAAGTTTTCCTGTGACAAATTAGCGTGAGGAAAAAATTGTTATGCTGAATTGTTTCCAACTGTTGAACTAGACAGCTCTGACTCATTACATACTCAGAACATACTGCTCAAACACCCACCATATCCTGGCTAAACATTAACTACAACCTTGCAATCATCACAGTCATGACCTTAATCCATTTTCATTACACTCTTGATAGAGGATGTTGAAATGCTTAAAGATCTTACACTATATGGATTATTAAGTAACACTTTAGATATAAAATGAACATTTCCTCTTCTTTAATTATGTAGAGGACTAGACTAGAGTACCCTGGGGCAATTCTGCACCAAACAATTCAAAATTCTGCATACAATATTTTAAAATTCTTCAAAATTCTGCATATTTTATTTGTCAAAATAACACAATATAATCACTCTGGTTTCAATTATTTCAGTAATTTATTCAAACTACAATACAATGCATGGAGAATGGGAGTGGGGAGCACTGGAGAAAATCCCCAGGCTCCCTTGCCTAATAGTAATGTAGCTAGGTTTGATGCTTTATTTCTAGTTATTAGTAAACAAATATATGCAGCAATATGCTCAGTGTTACATCATAGGCAACTGAAGAGAAAGTAAGGGCTGGAGAATCAAACTCACAATTTATACTGGCTACTGACCATCTCCAGAAAGGTCAGTAGCAAACAGTTCATGGACCACATTTTGATAGAAATTTTTTTCAGTCCAAAAATTTAGACCAGTTCTAATCACTAAAGCACCATAAGCATTTATAAGGCCATACCATCCTTTACACCACTGTGGCAATGTAAAGGAGCCTTAAAACTTTTACATCTGTTTTATGGTCCTGGGGGAATTCACAGAGACCATGGGAACAATTCACTAAGCAGGTAGGCTACTACATTCTGCTCTGTCTGAGGGGGCAGAGCCTGCCCCACACATACCTTCATCGAAACATCCTGAAGCCCAGCCCCTCCAAGCATGTTAAAATAGTGAGCGAAGGGGACAGAGTGTCTCTTTCTCTCCCATGCATGACTGCCCAGCCTCCCCTGGTAGTAATTTACGTCTCTACCAGTTCCTTCAGGCACCCAAACCAACCTGCCTGCACTGCCAGGGAGGGTGTGTGACTGCTCTTGTGTCTTCCCTTTCCTTCCCTGTCAGAAGTCATGTTTTTGCGGGGCAGCAAAGAAATCTGTGGGGGACATGAATTCTGCGCAGGCGCAGTGATGCAAAATCCCCCCAGGAGTAACTCCTGTTTGGGTGAGTATGCAATGATGCTTCCCCTTTCAATCCTTTCTCATCAAGATTTTTCCCCTTCTCCAGGGGCTTACCACAAATACAGTCCCTGTTAATGTCCACTGAGGTGCAAAACACCCTTAGATGTGTTCATTTATGCACATTTCTATTGTGAAATCATTGAATATTATGATAATAGTCATTTCTCATTGTATAACACGTTTTAAGTCTTGCATAAGCTAACTAAGTTGTTCTGAAACTAACTCTTTAAATAAAATCCTAGTCCCAGTGAAGTAATAGCAAACTTCTGATGACTTCAAACTGATTATTAGAATTTTGCTGGCGTCAATTTATATAAATATCATAGCTGTGTCACTCTACTTCATGAAAATGTGTCTCAGCATAATAGCCTACATAATTTTTAATTAAATTTGTACTCTTGCACTCTTTTCTTAACTCACTCTGTTTTATCTGAGTCTTGCAGGGGACTTTGAATGGTGAATAATCATATATACTGTACAATCGAGTAAAGCATATGCTGCAAAGCAGGCTATATGGCGGTGGGACTTGGATCACTAGTGTATTTTCTCTTAACTGATCACTTATGTCCCCTTTACACTACCAGCCTTCAGCCTTGAGGCTCTATGTGCAGCCACCTTGTTCTCAGTGTGCTACTGGAGGAGACTCCCATTAGAATCCATGAACACAGCTGCTGCAAGTTGTCACTTTTCTGCCCACAAAGTGATCAGCATTTGTAGCCCCAGCAATTGAGAGTGGAAAGTGCACTTGAGTCTCCCACATGGAAGTGCAAAACACTGCTATTTGGCTACTAGGTTGGTCTGCTGATGCTTGTGTTGATTGTCTTTAGAAGCAGTGATTCCCGTAAATCTGATGAACTACAAGGGCAGTATGACCACAGATTCACTTGGAGTTAACTATATTCTAGCCACTTGAGTTAGTAGAACTAATGAGGAATGAAATGGTGAGTTCTTTTGTATAGATTTTCTAGTGTATGTTATCAAGCATCACATTTGAAGTTAATCATGGTTCTGTTAGAAGACTATCTCATAGACCTGCTTGAAATCTCATGCTGCAGTGTGTTGTCTGGACCTGAGCAATGTTTTTGCTGCAGTTTCTTCTTCCATCTATTAGATATTGCTGTTTCAGTTGCTGCTGTGTTGTAGATGGTGCCTCTTTCTCATGACCCCCATACCAGATTCGGTTTACCGCTTAGTGCCTTGAGTACAACACAGTGGAGAACAAGTGAGAAGGAAAACTGAGATAGCACAAAGAATGTGGCAGACACTGGATGCATCATTCAACTGTCTCCCAGCCCTTGACAGTATAAGCAAAAGAGGTTGTAGGGTATACTTTTTAGCAGGAGTGAGGGGGAATGAAGAGAAATAGAAGAACTGTAGGATTGATGGAGGAGATCAATGTGGAGGAAGGTAATTTTGGAAAAACTGGACTGGGCAATGGAAGACAAGATTTGACCATTTGGGAAAATAGTGGAGGGGAGCGAGAACAAAAAGTGTCAAAGAGATATTGAAGTACAAGGAGTTCGGAGAGAGACTGGGACAGAGAAAGGAGGAGAAAATAACTGAAGGGTTTTTAAAAAAATCAATAGGTGAGGCCAGATCAGAAAAGGAAGATGTTTTAAAGAGAAAGGTTTTCCCTTTCCAACCTCTTAATTTCTTTAGCACAGTTTAAAAGAAAACAAAATTAGGCCTTATCTACAGTAGGCCTTTTTGCCAAAAGGTTTCCCAGCAGCAATAGCAACAGTGAGAGCATTAGTACAGATTTAGTTTTTGGAAACTAAAAGTGGGTTCCAGTCAGCCACCAGCATTTTAAGCCCAGTATTACACAAAACTTCTCTGCACATTTGTTTCTTCTAATTGCATATTGCTGTCCCATTCTGCAGAGATCCTTGAGTGAAATTTCCTCCACTTGCCACCTATGTTCACTTTCAGCAATGAGGTGAGGAACATCTTGGAGTCTTGTGTGACTTAGTCACTTGAGCATTAAGGCCCCAATCCTGGATGGAGCTCTGTGTGGGCAAACCCCTGTGCCTGGACACCATTTAAAAACACAATATCATCTTGGAAAAATGGAGGCGGTAATCATTTGTAAATGCTGATGACACTAATCACAGCCACTGCAGTTATCTACCTGCTAGTAGCTTGCAAATATCAGCATGTCCCATGAAGTTTAATGCAATAACAACTGTCTAAGTAAGCCATTGCCCTCTGCTAGAGGAAATGTTAGATTTGCTCACAAATGTGCAAACAGAGCCAAAGGTCCTGTGTTCTCCCTTGTCACTGTACATGCAGTCACAACGGGTGGAATCAGAGCTGATTTGAAAGCTTTTTGAAAATATTTTCATCAATTCAAGCATTTTCAAAAAGTTTATAAATGTGGTGGGTTTTTTTAAAGCCACCTTAGAGAGTGGCCATTTAAAAAAAAAATCTCAAAATGTTGACTGTTTTCATGAAAATATTCAAACATGGTTTGTTTGCAAAAAATACTTTCTGCAGTTTTCAACCAAGTCTGTGAAAGAGTTGGTGGGCATGAAATCCTGTGGGGAATTTACTGGAATAGATGCTAGCAATCAAATATCCTTGAGAGAGAGCTTAGTATACTATAATATAAGGAGTACTGTGTGCAGTTCAGGTCTCCCATGTTTAATAAAGATGAACTCAAACTGGAACGGGTGCAGAGAAGGGCGACTAGGATGATTAGAGGAATGGAAAACCTGTCGTATGAAAGGAGACTAGAGGAGCTTGGGTTGTTTAGTCTGACAAAACGAAGGCTGAGGGGGGATATGATTGCTATCTTTAAATATATCAGAGGGGTAAATACAAGGGAGGGAGAGGAATTATTCCAGCTTAGTACTAATGTGGACACGAGAACGAATGGATATAAACTGGCCGTGGGGAAGTTCAGGCTTGAAATTAGACGAAGGTTTCTGACCGTCAGAGGGGTGAAATATTGGAACGGCCTTCCGAGGGAAACGGTGGGGGTGACGGACCTGTCTGGTTTTAAGATTAAGTTAGATAAGTTCATGGAGGGAATGGTTTAATGGTAAAACATAGTAGCCAAGGAATACCAAGCAATGGTAGGTAAATAATATAATGGCTAACAGGGGTCAGGCTAGAGACTCTTGCCTAAATGCTCGGGGTCTTACTGATCGCCATATTTGGGGTCGGGAAGGAATTTTCCTCCAGGGTAGATTGGCTGAGCCTCTGGAGGTTTTTCGCCTTCCTCCGCAGCATGGGGCAGGGATCACTAGCAGGAGGGTCTCTGCCAATTGAAGTCACTAAAACACAGGATTGGGGACTTCAACAGCAGAGTCCAGGGAAGGGGTAGGGATGGTTTTGTGGCCTGCAGCATGCAGGGGGTCAGACCAGATGATCATAATGGTCCCTTCTGACCTTAAAGTCTATGAGTCTATGAGATATAGGTACCTATCTCATAGAACTGGAAGGGACCTTGAAAGGTCATGGAGTCCAGCTGCCTGCCTTCACTAGCAGGACCAAGGACTGATTTTTGCCACAGATCCCTAAGAGGCCCCCTCAAGGACTGAGTTTATAACCCTGGGCTTAGCAGGCCAATGCTCAAACCACTGAGCTATCCCTCTCCCCTGTAACTGAGAACCTACTGGCAGAAAGTAAATGATAGTCATGCCTTTCCTTCAAAAAATTATGAAATGCCACATCTTCTCTCTCTCTCTCTCCTTCCTCTCTTTTTAGCTTTCTTATATATTCCCTTCCATATCGGGTTTAAATCAAGAAAGTGACACATGGCATATTCTGCAGATGGATCTTCAGCGTTGTGCAGACATAGGGCTGTAGTTCCAAGCAGTGTCTAAGTACCTGCCAGGAAAGTTTTTAAATTATTTTAATTGAAACATAGCTATTCACACTGCAGGGCTGGTTACTTGCCAGCTGCTACAATATATAGTCAACTCAGAAGCAGCAATATAACACTCTGCAATTTGCAGGAAAAAGAGACACCTAAGAAATTAGTTGTTTACTACTTCCTAGGAACAATTCTGCTTTTCAGCTGATTTGTTGGATTTAGTAGCTTAACTTTAGGCATCCAGGTTTGAAAATGTTGGCCATAATTCTTATCTTTTAAGTTTGGCTGTATGATTGTACCATATTTTGGCAGAGACTCATTTCCCACCGATCAGCATCTAGACACAGCTTCCATCTGGCTCAAAATAGGTTTTTTAATGGCATTATGCAAATCACAGGAGTTAAGAATCAGTTAACTTCTTATTCTTCTGTTCTAGAAACATTCTATATGGCTTGAGACTATTACAGTACAAGTAGGAACAGTAGAATTAACTTTGCTTCAAAGTAGTGGGGTTCTCTAACTTGCTAACTGTATTTCTAGTTGAACTAAGCCAACACTTATTTCCATAAAGCCTCGGGCACTAAGCTTTGTGGTATAGCAAGTGAAACCTGTAAAAGAAAAACATCCTCTGAATGTTTCCCCCTGTGTCTTTAATGCTTCTTGTACTTGGGCACTCCATGCATTCTTTTACTGTAAAGGAAAACAGCATGCTGCTGACCAGAGACAGCTCAGCCTCTGAGCAGTGTCAAATCAACAGCGGTTAAGGGATATCTTAGCACTGTGTGTTTGGTTTGTTCTCCCTCTCAACCCAAAATTAACCAATATTCCTACATGTTTATTATTTTTCAGAATAATCGCTAGATGCTTTTTGACTTATTGACACCTTCAAGGTCCCACCAGGATCTATGACAAGCCTTCTTTAACAAGCCCCTTAAGGACCTGGCTATCACTGAGTTAGTGTGTTGTGTTCCTTTGGAAGTAAACAGACCCTTGGCAGTTCTTAGAGCTGGTCAGAAATGTTACAATGGAATGGTTTTACAACAAAAGTGCTGATTCAGTGTAAAATTATACTTTAGTGTTGTGTCCTGATTTGGGACAAGTAAATAAATACTGTGAAACTTTTCATGGGAAGGAATTTCCATTTTCCCCACTGGCACCAGGGGTTTAGTTTCCTACACAAGTGAAGCAAGCAGGCAGTTGAGTCCCTTAATCTGGTGTCAAATTTATTAAAAGGACTGCCTGCCTAGCAGCCGACTCACTGCAATTCAGATAGATTTGTCAGGACACTACCCCTGGGTAGCAGGTCAGGGTGGGTCTGGCTTTAGACTCTGTTGCTGCCCCTTTTCCCCCTGTTACCCATTCTTCATGCTACAAGTTGTTCCTTAAGAACCTTCCCCTTTATTAATGTAACATTCAAAACACCACAGATCTTTCACCCAGCCTCCTGCTGGGTCACAACCTTCAGTGTGGGGTTCTTAGTCCTGTCCTGGCTGAGACTTTTCTCCTACAAGGCTTAGTCTCTCCAGCCTTCCTTGCTGGTTCTTGCTCCCTGTAGGTTTGCTTCTTACTCACATGACACCCTCCCGCCCCAGTGATGTAGTCCTTTCATTCTCTCCCTCCACCTGGGGAGATGGACTAAATCTGACACAGGAGATTTTGAGCTCCAGACCCCATAAAGAGCCAGCTTCTCCTCCACCTTGATTTAGCATTCCAAGATTGCGCTAATGATATATTATCTATGTCTTGATAGAACACTTGTTCAGGACAAGCAATTTCTAGGAAGGACTTTTTGTACAAGGACACTATTAGAGAGTTTTGAAAAGACCCTGATTTAATTAGTTTGATTATTTCATATTGTTGAAACCTTTCATGCAGTTCTTAGACTAATTTGGTCAGTTCCAGCTGGGGCGCTAGGTCGGGGGCCACACTGTGCGATTTGGCCCTGCTCCGGTGCTCCAGCTGGGGTGAACGGTCAGGGGCTGCACCACGCGGCTCTCGGAAGCCGTGGCATGGCCCCGCTCCGGCGCTGTAGCCGGGGCGCAGGGTCGGGAGTCGCTCCACGTGGCTCCCGGAAGCCACGTCATGGCCATGCTCTTATGTGCTCCAATGGCCCCCTCCAGCACTCCAATGGGAGCTGCAGGGGCAGTGCCTGCAGACGGAGCCAGAGAAGGGACATGCCACTGCTTCCGGGAGCCGCTTGAGGTAAGCGCCGCTCAGAGCTTGCACTCCTGAGCCTCTCCCCTTGCCCCAACCCCCTGTCTCAGCCCTGATCCCCCTCCCACTTTCCAACCCCCTTGATCCCAGCCCAGAGCACCCTCCTGAACCCCAAACCTCTATTCCCCAGCCCCACCTCAGAGCCTGCACCCCCAACTGGAACCTGCACCCCTTCCCACACCCCTGCCCCATCCCTGATCCCCCTTCCACCCTCCAAACCTCTTGGTTCCAGCCCAGAGCACCCTCCTACACCCCAAACTCCTCATCCCCAGCCTCATCCCAGAGCCTGCACCCCCAACCAGAGCCCTCACCCCCTCCCACACCCCAATCCCAAATTTGTGGGGTGCCATATAATTCCTTGCCCACCATATCATTTCTGTTCCCCGATGTGGCCCTCAGGCCAAAAAGTTTGCCCACCCCTGATTGATATAGTGATGTATTTTCTGTCTTATTATCCATCCCTTCCAAATGCAATAAAAGCTGTTTTATCCGGCACTTCACCAACCAGAAAGCTCTATAAACTGGCATTTCTGATCTTCATTGAAATTCCAGTTTATAGTCCAGTTGGCGTGGGCTCTGGGAGGGACTTTGGGTGCAGGAGGGGACTTAGGGTGCGGGGTGCTGGATCTGGGGGCCGCTCACTTTAGGCGGCTCCCCACAAGCAGTGATCTGTCCTGGCTGCTCCTAGGCGGAGGCGCGGCAGGCAGCTCTACACATTGCCCCCTCCCCACACCGAGCGCTAGCAACGCAGCTCCCATTGGCTGGGAACCATGGCCAATGGGAGCTGCGGGAGCGGCGCCTGCGGGCCAAGGCAGTGCACAGAGCTGCCTACTGAGCCTCCGCCTAGGAGCAGCCGGGACAGGTCACTGCTTGTGGGGAGCAACCAAAGGTGAGTGGCCCCTGGATATGGCACCCCTCCCCCCCTCCCATGCCCCAACCCACTGCCCTGAGTCCCCTCCCATACTCAAACTCCCTCCAGAGCCACCTCCTGCGCCCAAACTCCCTACCTCTTAGTTAACCGACATTTTTCACTTACTGGCACCCCCCATACCCCCAACATGCCGGATAAAACAGCTTTTTCTGTAGTTCCAGGTATTGTTGTCTTTTTTTTGACTGCTGTCGCTGCACATTGAATGGATGTTTTCAGAGAACTACCCACAATGACTCCGAGATCTCTTTCTTGATTGGTAACAGCCAATTTAGACCCCATCATTTTATATGTATAGTTGGGATTATGTTTTCTAATGTGCATTACTTTGCATTTATCAACATTGAATTTCATCTGCCATTTGTTCCCAGTACAGATCCTTGGGAGACCTCACTATTTATCTCTCTCAAATTGGGAAAACTGACCATTTATTCCTACTCTTTGTTTCCTATCTTTTAACCTGTTACTGATCCAAGAGGACCTTCCCTCTTATTCCATGAATGCTTAGTTTGCTGAAGAGCCTTTCTGAGAGTCCAGATACACGAAATCCACTGGACCACCTTTGTCCACATTTATTGACCTCCCTCAAAGAATTCTAATAGATTGGTGAGGTATGATTCCTCTTTACAAAAGCCATGTTGACTCTTCCTCAACATGTGTTGATTTGTGTGTCTGATCATTCTGTTTTTTACTGTGTTTCAACCAATTTGCCTGGTACTGCAGTTAGGCTTACCAGCCTGTAATTGCTGGGATTGCCTCTGGAGCCTTTTTTAAAAATTGGTGTCATATTAGCTATCCTCCAGTCAAGGCTAATTTAAGTGATAGGTTACATAGCACAATTAGTAGTTCTGCAATTTCATATTTGATTTCCTTCAGAAATCTGGGATGAATACCATCTGCTCCTGGGGACTTATTACTGTTTAATTTATCAATTTGTTCTAAAACCTCTTCTATTGACACAGCACTGTGCGACAGTTCTTCGGATTTGTTGCCCCCAAAAGATAGCTCTGACATGTGTATCTCCCTCACATCGTCTGTAGTGAAGACTGACGTAAAGAATTAGCTTCTCTGCAATGGCCTTATCTTCCTTGAGTGCTTCTTTATCACCTTGGTCATCTAGTTGTCCTAGTCTCTGTTTGGCTGGCTTCCTGCTTTTAACGTACTTAAAAAAAAAATCTTGTTTTTTTTTTCATCTTTAGCAAGCTGTTTCTCAAATTCATTCTTGGCCTGCCTTATTATAGTTTTACGAAACCAGCTACAGTTTGTGCCCCTTCCTATTATCTTCACTACGATTTGATTTCCAAATGTTAAAAGATGACATTTTGCCTCTAACTGCTTCCATTACTCTGCTGTTTAGTCATGGTGGCATTCTTTTGATCCTCTTATGGACTTTTCTGACTTGGGGTATATATTTAGTTTGAGCCTCTGATGGTGTTTTCAAATAGTTCCCATGTTGCTTTCAGACATTTAACCCTTGTGACAGTTCCTTTTAACATCTATCTAACAATCGTCCTCATTCTTGAATAGCTACTCTTTTCAAAATCAAATGCTAATGTAGTGAGTTTTTTGGTATCCTCCCTGTAAGAATGTTAAATATAATTATATTTTGGTCATTATTACTGGTGGTTCAGCTATATTCACCACTTGGACCAGATCCTGCACTCCACCTAGGACTGAAGCAAGAATTGCTTCTGCCTGAACCATGTGCTCTCAGCACCCATTGGCTTTCCCCTAGTCCTTAGTTTAAAAATACCTTTACAACCTTTTAAACTTTATGTGCCAGCAATCTGGGTCTGTTTTGGTTTAAGTGGAGACCATCTCTTCCTGATAGGCCACTCCTTCCCTAAAAGGTTTCCCAGTTCCTAATAAACCTAAATGCCTCCTTCATACAGGATTGCCTTAGCCATGCATTGAGATCTTGCAGTTCTGCTACTGTTCCTGGCCCTGCACATGGTACTGGAAGAATTTCAGAAACTGCTACCATGCAGGTCTTGGACTTCAATCTCTTAGCCTAAATTTGGTCTTCAGGACCTCTCTCCTACATTTCCCTATTTACTGCTACCTACATGTACAATAACCACTGGCTCCTCCCTAGCACTAACTATAATGCTATCTAGATGTTTTGTGCTGCTATCTTTGCACTTGGCAGGCAATTTACCATATAGTTCCCTAGTCACCACAAACCCAACTATCTATATTTCTAATAATTGAATTCCCCACTTTTATTGCCTGTCTCTTTCTAATAACTGGGGTCCCAGCCCTGAAGGGATATCCTCGGTGCAAGAGGATATCATAATGCCATCTATCAGAGGGGTAGCCGTGTTAGTCTGAATCTGTAAAAAGCAACAGAGGCTGTTGCTTTTTGCATAATGCCATCTGTAATGTGGGTCCTAACTATGGGACCATTTCCCTCCACTCCAGCTTGATGTTTTCCTGCTCTGAGACTTTAATCCTCCTTGTCAGCATGTGGGCTCTCAGACCATGGTACTCTGTCCCTGAAGGTCTTCTTTATTTACTTCTCTGTCTCCCTTTGTATCTCCAGTTCACTCCACTCCAGTCTAAAGAGCCCGTTGTCAGTCTCTGGGAGCCATGAGTTTCTTGCACTGCAGACACACACACACACACACAAACACGCCACCTGCCCACCAGGCAGATATTCATACATGTTGCACTCAGTGCAATAAGGGGTAGCCCCCACATCCTCCTGCTGGTCTTCAGCCTGCCTTTTTACTCTTATGGTGTTTGTTTTGATAGCTTAAGTTTCTTAGGTGTATTTGGTTTTCTTTATTCTGTCAGGTACCTTTCCGATTGTTAAAATCCCTCAGCTGCACTCTGACTGCAGCCAGACTCTCCTTACCTTGGCAGCTCAGTCTGTCATTGTGCTCTCTGTCTGCTGCAGGCTCTCTCTGCTCAAAAGGGCTCTGATAGGAGACCTCTAAAATTTATACCTGTGGCTAGGTCACTCATCCTTCCCGCCTCCTTTACATTACTTGGGTCCTGGTCTTTACAGTCTATCTTTTTGATCCATAAGTATCACTAAGGAGTCACTTACTCAGCTGCCAAGTGGCCAACCCCTCCCAGGAGGCTTTGAATCACCAGGCTTGGAAGTTAAGATTTTGATCTAGGTAAGCCTTTAGATTTTAAACTAGAATAAGGTAAAAAAGATTGTCTTCTTTCAGCAACACCCCAGTGTGATGGAGTATGAGTAGTCTAAGGCTGCCACCACTTGGCAAATGTCCCCACATGGGCCAAAATGAGGAGATAAGTGGTTAAGGACTGGATGAACCAGAGAAGCCTGCAATCTCAGGGATGTGAGATATCTGCCTACGAAGAAGGTAAAAATCTTATATTGTGGGGGGAAAGGACTTGTATAAAATACTATAAATGAAGTACTTGGTGTTGGAGTTGCTACTGATGTGTGTTAGGACAGTTTGCAGAGAGGAATACAGCAGGAAGGAACCCTGTCTTGTGACACATATTATGCCCCATTAACACACACAACTTTACTCTGCCAGTCTAGGGTCACCATATTTCAGGTTCCCAAAAGGAGGACACTGCTGAAAGCAGGGGGAAGGCAGGGTGACGGGAAAGGAGGGAGTACTTGTGGTGGGGGTACTCCCTGGAGGTAGGGGGCAGTGTCGCTCCCGGTCATGGTGGCAGGGCAGCTGGGGCAAGCCCAGGACACAGTGACAGCCGTCAGCCAGTGCCTCCCTGTGGGACAACCTCCCCAGAGCTGGCAACTGGGGCCTGGGTGGGCTGGATCTGGCAGCTGTGGCTTGCAGGGGAATGGACCAATCAGTTGCAGATGCAGGGGAGGGACTAATCAGGAAGTGGACCAATTGGGGCTCTTCCTGAGCTGCAGCTTCTCTGCTCTGCAAAACCCAGGACATTTCCTGTTATTTGAAAAATTTGCCCAGGAAAAAAAAAAGAGGAAGCTCAAAAAAGAGGCTACGTCCAGGAAAACCCAAATGTATAATAACCTTAGGCCAATCCCCAGTTACTGAAATATGCAAGCTCTGCCTCTCCTCTTACAACTCATTCAGTATCACCCACAGGATTCCATCAAACCCTACTAAAGGGCCGAAAGGGGAGGAGCAAAAACAAAACCAAGAAAAGATTGCCCACGCCACGTACCCTCTCTTCCACTGGAGCTGGCAGTAGCCAATGGGAGTGATTTGCAAACACCCCAGGTGCAGTCTGCGTGTTGGGTGTACCTGCGCCAAGTGGTGGTGGCAGTAGTCAGGCCTGCTTGGTAATGGTGTTTTTGTGATATAGGAGATGTGTGGATTACTATGAGATATGTGACAGAGCTGTGATTATATGAGGAGATCTATGTTTTGTACCGTCTGATGTGAGAACGAAGAGAAATGCTGCATGTGCATCTTCAGGATCCAGTATGGATCACTTCAGTACAGAACTGCTATGTTATATAATTAGAAGGATGTAAGGCTTTTATCACAGTCCATTAATGACAATGCCCTTTGTAATAAAAGTGTAGTCTCAGTGTTTAGTATCTGCATGCTTTCTAGGTAAAGTGAGTGTGGCCAGTATCAGCTGTAACTGTCCTGGAAGCAGTAGTTAGCTCGGCTTGGTAGAAGTGCGTTTGTAAGATCTATGGATTACAGCTCTGTCCCACACTTTAAGGTAAAAATGATATGAGGAGATCTGTTTTGCATCCTCTCATTTGACGAAAAGGAAGAGGTGCATATGTGCCTTCAGGATATATTATGCATCATTTCTTCGCTGAATTGTGTAGGCCATAGGTGCCAACTCCGTGGGTGCTCCCCCCTTGAGCACCCCCCAGAAAAAAAAAGTGGCAGCCTCCCATCAATGCCTTCCCAGGAGGGGGACAAGCAAGGACAGGGCGTGCTCAGGGAAGGGGGCAGAACGGGGCAGGAAGGGGGGGGGCGGGGGTGGGGCCTTGGAGGAGGGGGGGGGGGGGGGGTGGGGCCTGAGGCCGAGCCAGGGGAGCCCTCCCCCCCTGGCACATTAGAAAGTTGGAGCCTATGGTGTACAGTATGTCAGCAATGCACAGGGCTTTCATTACAAACACTGTCAGAGGTGAGATGGAATATGAGAAGATTCTAACATTTTGATGGTGCTTAAGTGAAAGTGTAGGCTGAGATGGAATCCTGTCAGTAAGTATATAGGAGTTGTTAAAGGCTGTGAAGTGGTTCTTAAACCGTACATGGGTGGTATTCTTCCTGTGGAGTTGGCTAAGTGTGGGATTGTATGCCAGGATCTGGAACCTCCTGAATCTGATCTCACATACGCATGCTGGCCCTTGGCACTATGTGTATTGATGCATTTGTCAAAGAGGGTAGAGGGAATGTGATGTGGGCAACCTTTTTCTTTTTGGCCCTTTTAACAGTGTTAGGTAGAATCCTGGTGAGTGAGAGTGAATGAGTTGTTAAAGGAGGTGAAGAGCTTGTACATTTCAGCAACAGCATGTGTGGGGATGGCAGAGTAATGGTATTTGTGTTAATGGGTTGCATTGGGGCATTGCTGAAAGAAGGCAGAGTAAAGGCAGCATGGAGCAATCCTTAACTGTGCATTTCCTGGTTTTCAAAAGTTTAAGTCTTGTTCAATTCAGCATTCTGCAAGGGGACCACATACCAGCAAGCTACCTTAGCTCTGCATAAACATAGGGTTTGGTGATGGTGTGTGTGGGGGGTGAGGATTGCCACTGACTATATCATTTCCTCCAGTGCCTAACAATTGTTGTTGTTCTTCTCTGAATTTTGGTTTGGAAATACCTTTGTGGTAAAGTGGTGGTCATGAATGAATGAAATATTCCAAATGTGGTCACACCACAGCTATATAAAGCGACTATTACTTCTCTGCATGGTGACCTGATGACTTTGTGTATGATGCTCAAAAATGTAGTGGACTTTATATTTGTTTTTGAAAGTATATGAGAATTCAAACTCGGGTTAGATTTGTTGTCTAACTATTTTCTTTAGTCTCTTTAGGCATTACTTTTTCCCAGTTTTTTTTCTTGACACAAAATACAATTTTTTTTAAAATTCTTCTTCTTCCCCAAATGTATTAGCTTATTATTTCTCCCCCCGACCCAAGCTGAATTTACTAAGGAAATACTAGATATCAGTGTGATTTTTGTTTTTGTTTTTGAGAGCCACCAAATCCCTCATGGAAAATGAGGCCAGATTGAGAAATGTCTTGCCTCTAAATTGATGAGAGTTAGGTTCTTCTCCAGCAACAGTTGTCAGAGAGATAGAGATGTGAAGAGACAACGCTGCTAGAAACTGTAACGGAGATTTACTTGGACGAGTTTATATGCCAGCTCCACTTTGACTGAAAGAACAAACGGTGTAAAGGTAATAAACATTGACAAGACAATGCAGTTCTTAGGTTAGATCCTTTGGGGATGAAGCCAAAGGAGGAAGTGTATTCCGGTGGCTAGACCAGGGCACTGGGAATCAGCGATTTAGATTCCCCACAGTCAGACTCACCTTTTGACCACAGCCAAATCATTTGACCAATCTTGGCTTCTGTTTCCCTGTCTGTAAAGGGCATTCTCACATTTAAAGCACACCCAGCTATTTAGATGAAAGGTGCAATATAAGTGCAAAATGTTATTACTACCTTATCCAAGTTCTGTACCATATACAGTATATGACAGCCAAAAATCTCCATGATTCTGCTGCAAGAAAGCTTTGATCAACTGGCACTCTAAGAAGTTTGCAGAAAGGAATCTATATAACAAAGCACCGAGACCCTAAGATGATCACATAAGAACGGCCATACTGGGTCAGACCAAAGGTCCATCTAGCCCAGTATCCCGTCTCCTGACAGTGGCCAGTGCCAAGTGCCCGACAGGGAATGAACAGAACAGGTAATCATCAAGTGATCCATTCCCTGTCGCCCATTCGCAGATTCTAGCAAACAGAGTCTAGGGACACCATCCCTGCCTATCTTGTCTTTTAGAACAGGAGTACTTGTGGCACCTTAGAGACTAACAAATTTATTTGAGCATAAGCTTTCGTGGGCTACAGCCAACTTGTTCGGATGCATAGAATGGAACATATATTGAGGAGATATATATATATCTATAGGGGCATTGCTGGCCCATGATGCATATATCACATTGGTAGATGTGCAGGTGAACGTGCCCCTGATGGCATGGCTAATGTGATTAGGTCCTATGGTGATATGACTTGAATAGATATGTGAGCAGAGTTGACACATGTCTAGAACCCCAACCAGGGGTATTCTGTTTGCTACCCAAGATCCATAAACCTGGAAATCCTGGATGCCCCATCATCTCAGGCATTGGCACCCTAACATCAGGATTGTCTGGCTATGTGAACTCTCTCCTCAGGCCCTGCACTACCAGCACTCCCAGCTATCTTCGAGACACCACTGACTTCCTGAGGAAACTACAATCCATCGGTGATCTTCCAGAAAACACCATCCTGGCCACTATGGATGTAGAAACTCTCTACACCAATATTCCACACAAAGATGGATTACAAGCTATCAGGAACAGTATCCCTGCCACAGCTAACCTGGTGGCTGAACTTTGTGACTTTGTCCTCACCCACAACTATTTCACATTTGGGGACAATATATACCTTCAAGTCAGCGGCACTGCTATGGGTACCCGCATGGCCCCACAGTGTGCCAACATTTTCATGGCTGACTTAGAACAACACTTCCTTAGCTCTCGTCCCCTAACGCCCCTACTCTACTTACGCTACATTGATGACATCTTCATCAACTGGACCCATGGAAAAAAAGCCCTTGAGGAATTCCACCATGATTTCAATAATTTCCCTCCCACCATCAACCTCAGCCTAGATCAATCCACACAAGCGGTCCATTTCCTGGATACTACTGTGCTAATAAGCGATGGTCACATAAATACCACCCTATAACGGAAACCTACTGACCGCTATACTTACCTACATGCCTCCAGCTTCCATCCAGGACACAGCACACAATCCATTGTCTACAGCCAAGCTCTAAGATACAACCGTATTTGCTCCAATCCCTCAGACAGAGACAAGCACCTACAAGATCTCTATCAAGCATTCTTAAAACTATAACACCCACCTGCTGAAGTGATAAAACAGATTGACAGAGCCAGACGAGTACCCGGAAGTCACCTCCTACAAGACAGGCCCAACAAAGAAATTAACAGAACACCACTAGCTGTCACCTTCAGCCCCCAACTAAAACCTCTCCAGCGCATCATCAAAGATCTACAACCGATCCTGAAAGATGATCCCTCACTCTCACAGATCTTGGGAGACAGACCTGTCCTCGCTTACAGACAACCCCCCAACCTGAAGCAAATACTCACCAGCAACCACACATCACTGAACAAAAACACTGACCCAGGAACCTATCCTTGCAACAAAGCCTGATGCCAACTCTGCCCACATATCTATTCAAGTGCCCTCATCATAGGACCTAATCACATCAGCCATGCCATCAGGGGCACATTCACCTGCACATCTACCAATGTGATATATGTCATCATGTGCCAGCAATGCCCCTCTGCCATGTACATTGGCCAAACCGGACAGTCTCTATGCAAAAGAATTAATGGACACAAATCTGACATCAGGAATCATAACACTCAAAAACCAGTAGGAGAACACTTTAACCTGTCTGTCAATGACAGACCTGCGGGTGGCAATTTTTCAACAGAAAAGCTTCAAAAACAGATGCCAGCAAGAAACTGCTGAGCTTGAATTGATATGCAAATTAGATACAATCAATTTAGGCTTAAATAGAGACTGGGAATGGCTTAGCCATTACAAACATTGAATCTATCTCCCCATTTAAGTACCCTCACACTTCTTATCAAACTGTCTGTACTGGGCTCTCTTGATTACACTGGTCTACAATTTTTGAGAAGTCGTCTGCTTCAGAGATAAAATGTGCTATTTATTATGTATTTTGATATGCTGAATTCAAATATGACAATTAAAACAACTGCTGTTTCTAAGATATTTAAGTTTTTACATTTTATGTCTATGTATATTGTGTAGATAGTAGAGTTTTAATCATAAATTGTAAACCTAGGTCTTTTCATGTGTTTATGGTTGCTTTACATGATAATATTTCACCTGTCCTGTTTAAGTAACACTTCAAAAATCAGCCAAAGGGTTATATAAATAAAATTTATTATGAAACAAAAGGCAAAAAACTATTATGTACATAGTTTAGTCCTATTCAGTGTCTACTTGGCACTTCCTGGCTTGTCTCTTGTATTCATTAAATGGAGCATCTCTTGTCACTGTCCAGCAATAGTCTGCAAGCATTGATGGACTCCATTTGCCCTGATAGCGTTTCTCCATTGTTTCAATGTCCTGGTGAAATCGCTCGCCGTGCTCATTGCTCACTGCTCTGCAGTTCGGTGGAAAAAAATCTAGATGAGAGTGCAAAAAATGTATCTTTAGTGACATGTTGCAACCAAGGCTTTTGTATGCCTTGAGGAGGTTTTCCACCAACAACCTGTAGTTGTCTGCCTTGTTGTTTCCG